>NW_027397103.1:4792347-4871644 GCF_003265705.2 Callorhinus ursinus | reverse complement strand
TTCCACAGTTTGGCTATTGTGGACATTGCTGCTATAAACATTGGGGTACACGTACCCCTTCGGGTCCCTACATTTGTATCTTTGGGGTAAATACCCAGTAGTGCAATTGCTGGATCGAACGGTAGCTCTAATTTCAACTGTTTGAGGAACCTCCATACTGTTTTCCAGAGTGGTTGCACCAGCTTGCATTCCCACCAACAGTGTAGGAGGGTTCCCCTTTCTCCACATCCCCGCCAACATCTGTTGTTCCCTGACTTGTTAATTTTAGCCATTCTGACGCCACCCCCTTTTTTTTTAAAGTATGCTCCCCAGCCAGCACAGAGCCCAATGCAGGGCTCAGTCCCACCACCCTGAGATTAAGACCTGAGCTGAGATCAAGAGCAGGATGCTTAACCAACTGAGCCACCCACGTGCCCCTCCTTTTTCCCATTTCTGATCAAAGATGACCAAGATCCTGTCAGGAGAAAAAAATGAAAATCTCCTGCCAGTCCAGAAAAGCCTCTCCACAATTCTAGAAAAGAGTAGTTTTAATAGTGAATAAGCAAACTAGACTTGAGGCACAGCGCAGGTCATCTGCTAATAAGATTACAAAGCGGAGAGAAATCCCACGCTTTTCATGTATAGCCAAGTACTGCATCCCAAACATGCTCTCAAGATTAAGGCTAACTTGTCCTCAGGTAGAAAGACCTGACGCATCTTTCCTAGTTCATCCTAAACTCACTTGGTAATCAGGGTACACATTGTGCTGGGTAATTGCCTTTGTCTCAAGGAAGTAATAAAACTTCTCATCTTTACGATAAGCAGGAGGTTACAGCTTGGAACAAGTTGCTTAGGCTAAACCCCCACGGTCCCAGGGAGTTAGGGACACTATCTTCCTTGATATTTACATTTCAAAGAGGCTTCTCTTCTCCCTCCGCCCCTCCCCCTGCTCATGCTCTCTCTCTCACTCTCTCTCTCAAATAAATAAATAAAATCTTAAAAAAAAAAAGAAAACATGATGCTAAGTCAAAGAAGCCAGCCACAAAGGGACAAATATTGTATGATCCCACTTACGTGAAACATCGAGAATAGGCAAATTCATAGAGTTAGAAAGTAGATTAATGGGAGGGCCTGGGAGGGAGGAGGCAATGGGGAGTTACTGCTTAATGGTAATAGAGTTTCTGTTTCGGGTGATAGAAAATGTTCCGGATGTTCTGGAAATAGATACCGGTGACAGTTATACACCATCGTCCTTTATATATTTTTTTAAGATTTATTTATTTATTTATTTGAGAGAGAGAGAGAGAGAGAGAGAGAGAGTGGATGCGGGGTGGGGGAGGGGCAGAGAATCTGGAGCAGACTCCCCTCTGAGCATGGAGCCCAATGCAAGGCTCAAACTCAGGACTCCGAGGTCATGACCTGAGCTGAAACCAAGAGTCGGAGGCTCAACTGACTGAGCCACCCAGGCGCCCCCACCATTGTCCTGTATACATACCATCGGATTGTATACTTAAAAATAGCTAGATGGTAAATTTTCTGTTACATACAGTTTACCATATTAAAAAAAAACAGCAGAAGATTTACATACATATCAAAAAGACAGAGGAAAGATTTACATGCACATAGTTTCTCAAGGAAATGCTCTAAGAAGGGAAAAAGGGAATGAATCTCTTTCTGCTTGGGCAACAGGGAAATTTCTGAACAATTTACCCTGTAGGACCCTCTTCCCAAACTGCCAACTGTATTGAACAGAGAGCCAATCCCCACAGCCCTAGCTCCTGCTTAAAATTACCTAACACAAGTCCAAATCCCAGACTAATCCCTTCTGGCCCCTCCTACCTGGCCCCCCCAGATCCCTCCGGGTGCCCCCTCCCTGCTCCAGCAAGTGAATAAACCCATCTTTGTGGATTATTGCATATGGTGTAGGTCCGGTTATCTTTGGCTAGAGGGTTTCAATATTCCTCTCCCAAGAGATCTCTATGACCTAACTAGAGAGACCATTCCCACAGCCTTCAACATCTTCAATGGCTTCAAAAGAAGTGTACAAACTCTTTCTCTTCTGATCCATCTCCCCAGACTCTGTCCCACCTGAGGGCCTTTGTTAATTCCGTTCTTTTTTTTTCCTGGAGGGCCGGCTTCCTGGTTCCTAACTCACGTTTAGATGTCCAACTCAAGCACCCTGTCTGCAGAAACACACACTGGGGGAAGTGTGCCCTCAAGGGGTCCCGTTCCATTCATTACACACTCCCAAATTGTCATAGTACACACATTGTACTGTTGTGCGAACTATTGTGTGAACTGTTGGGTTCACTCACCGGCACAGGCAGATCCAGCTTCCGTGGGGCCTGGAGCTTATACTGTTTGGAGGCCCTATTTTAGAAAAGGAAGGCATCAAGATGAAAAAAATGAACAGGGGCACATTCGTGTAGAATGAGAAAAGAAGGGGCCTTGAAAGGGTCTTTCCAAGTGAAGGGGCCCCGGAGTTAAGCTTCATTAGCTCCACGGGAAACACATCTCTTCTTATAAAATGATGACCTTCATGACAGCAGGGCCTCTGTCCGATTTTGCTCAGATATTTATTGAATGTACGGCTAGGGTATGTGAGAGGGTGTCACCCTATCCTACAGACACTTCTTCAGACCAAAGAGCCCCCCCCCAATCCCCCCAAGCATGCTTGGCTTGCTCCCTTAGGCCGCCTCAGTCATGGGGCTGATGAGACCTTCCCCAACCACCTTCTGTAAACTCTCCGTCACTCTGCTGTTTTTCTCCAAAATTACTTATCACCCTTTATCATTATGACATACTCCTTCAAAAAAATTACCGTCTCTCTCCTTCCAACAGAATGTGAGACCTCTTGGTTGACCTCCACTGTCTACAAAAGGGCCCAACACATAGTAGGTCCTCATTATATTTCTAGTGAATAAGGGATTAATCCTGTAAGTGCAAGTCACTTGAGCTGGTTGTAAATTGCACGGGGTGGGGGGTGGACGTGAATCTTTAGGGCCAGAGCCTAGACAATGGCAGGCTGACTAATGGCCCCCAAACACGCTCATATTCTCACATCCATGGCGCCTCTGATTGTACTATGAGGTGTGTGTTTTCTTCCAACACCACCAAGCAATCCTCCAACACTAGTTGGGTGTCCTACGATTCAACCCAATTCTGACATTGTCTACTTGGAGACCCCACGGGTTCAGGGCTCAGACTGATAAGACTGTCCCCCTCTCCCCCACTTTAGCTGATACTTAGAAGCGGAGGTTGTTGCCTGTGGTTCTGATTGGCTATAAAGCAGAAGTTCCCCCGACCTCTTCACCAGTTTGATTAATTTGCTAGAATGACTCACAGAACTCAGAAACATTTTACTTCCTTGATCACCGGCTTATTACAAAAGGATGTAACTCAGGACCAGCCAGATGGATGAGATGCATAAGGCAAGGTTTGGGGAAGAGGTCTCGGAGCTTCCAGTGCTTTTTGAGCATGCCACCCTCCCCAAATCGCCACGTGTTCACCAACCTGGATGCTTCCGAATCTGGTCCTTTTGGGTTTTTTTAGAGGCTTCCATTACAAGGGCATGATTGATTGACTCATTGGCCACTGGTGATTGATTCCACCTCCCTGCAGGTCAGGAAGGGTGGGAAGGAAAGGGAGGGAAATTTCCAACCCTTTGATCATGTGGTCGGTTCCCCTGGCAACCAGTCCCCATCCTCAGGTGCTTTTCATAAGTCAATTCATTCACATAAACTCAGGTGTGGTGAAAGGAACAACGAGAATTTATCCCTCTTATCACTTAGGAAATTGCAAGGATTTTAGGAACTTTGTGCCAGAAATGGGGGTGAAGACCAAATATATATTTTTTATTATAAATCACAGTACCACAGTTACCTTACATGGCAAAAGGGACTTTGCAGTTTTAATTAGGCTAGGTATCTTGAGATGGGGAAATTTTCCTAGACAACCTGGGTGAGCCCAATGTAATCACAGAGGTCCTTAGAAGAGGCGGACAGGAGGGTCAGAGGCAGAGAGCGGAGGTTGACAATGAAGGCAGAGGTGGGAGTGATGCTGGTCATAAGTCAAAGAATGTGGGCAGCTTTTAGAAGCTGGAAGAGGCAAGGAAACTTCTCCCCTAGAGCAGGGGGGAATCAGAAACTAATGCATATTAAATGCTCATTTTGTATCAGTTTTCCATTGCTGTTGTAACAAATTACCACAACTACTGGCTTAAAACAAAGCAAATTTATGATCTCCCTGCTCTGGGTATCAGAAGTCTCTGATGGGTTTTACGAAGCTAAAATAAAGGGTCAGCAGAACTGCTGCTCACAGCCACATGACCCCAATCTCTGCTATAGTAATGCAGTGTGCCAGGGAGACGATGTCGTTGGTTGGTACTCAGAATTCAGTGGCAAGAGGTAACAGATATATAGAGGCAGATAAAACATGCGCGTGCTCAATTGCAAAGCAATACCTACCTCCAGTATGCCAAGTGATTGGTACAGACAACTGAAAAGGCGATTTTGCGTCCAACCCTCAGCCAGAGAAGTGGGATTGGCATTGGTGAAAGAGCAGGGTGGGCTTTCCAGGTACGGGGAGTTGCAGAAATAAACGCTAGGCAGAAGGAAAGTAAAAGCTGCCTTTAGAACCACAGATGAAGCTTTGCGTGGATCGCTGGAGGACACGGAGTTTGAGAAGGCTGCCTGCCTCTGGCCAGAGCATGCGAAGAATGCTGGCCGGAGGGGTTAGCCCTCCTCCCCTGCTCCCTGGTGGCACCCAATGCCTTGTAGAAAATGCATGACGGTTAAAAGAGATGTTTCAAGAGGGCAGTCTGGGGGCAGTGTGTGTTTTTCAAGGAAGGCGAAGCCACCAGCTTGGAGGAAAAAGGAACAGGTGTCTCTCTCCCCACAGATTTGCCTGCAGCTTTTCTGCTAGTAACTGCATTTCCATTAGCGATTCCTTTCAAAGCCTTCAAACCCAAACTGATTCAATTACTGCATACTGTTTAATCGAGGCCACAGATACTATACCTTGAATTTATGGTGGGTCTCACAGGCTTTCCTGTGCTTCGTGTCTTTTCCCCACCGCTTCCCTGTGAGACCAGAAATGGGAGCAGAGGAGAGAAAGGCTCATAACTCTTGAAGATCTCAAATTTTTGGAAACCATAAGGAAAAGCTAGGAGAGCGAGTCTTCCAATATCAGCTCCGAGTCCAAGCGGAGGAAAACACTGAGAGGCAGAGAGACCAGGAGACCAGTCCCCTCCTTCCCCCCCCATCCCCAAGTCAAGCAGTACAAAAAAGATTTTTTTTTTTAAATCACTTTACTAATTACTCAGGCCTAATTGTCTGCTATTTGATTAACTTAATCTTATTTTCCTCAAGAGGCCATTGCTAAAGTGATTTCCTTTTAGTGATGTGGGTTCCAAGCTCTGTATTGATCCACCAATTGTAAAATTTCCCCCTGGTTTTGTTCTCTCTGCAATTTTGCCAAGGGTAAAATGAAGGGGGAAAAAAGTGCATTTTTACTATTTAACTGACTGTGAGGCCCATATTCTATACTGACTTGCAGTCGCTAGAGAATCCATTCTTCCCCTTCCCCCACTTGTTTCCCCACCCCTTCTCCTTTGGATTTGTGGTTGGGAAGGTTCTGTTTTGGTGTAAACTGGGATTTCCCGCCCCCCCCACCTGGTTGCCAGGCAACGGCAGCCAGCCCAGTCAGGATGCATATAAATGTTAAATTGTTGCCAGCCACCTCTGGAGGCTGGGCCTGTCAAAACTCCGGTGCAGGTTGGGGGGTAGGGGGTGGGGGAGGTGCTGGTTAAAAATGCGGAAGTCAGACCTTATCCCCAGCAAGCACTAATGGGCAGGTAGAGGGAGAAGCCCAGCAATTGGCTTTTTAAAAATTAGTGTCTTCTGTGATGACAGGTGGTCTGAGGGGGCTTAAGGATCCCAGGGCTGAACAGCAAATGGCAAATTACATCAAGAGGGAGCTGTTTGAGCTTCAGTAGGAGAAAAAAGCTGAGAACATTCGAAGCTGGATGTTAGTTTATTTACTCATACATAGGATTGTTCTATTCTATTCTATCTTATCCTATCCTGTTCTATGTGTGTCGAATATATTAGTTCATTTAATCCTATTGCAATGCAATGAAGTTGAAACAATCTCAGCCGACCTGACAGTGAAGAAAGATACAGAGAGGTTAACTCATCCAATGTCGCACAGCTACAAAGTGGCGGAGCCGGGACTTGAACTTCAACAGTCTGGGGCTCTTAGCAGTAGCACTGGGAGGTGGTGAAGAATGCAGATTCTCGAGCTGAACGGTCCGAGTTCGAATTCTACCTCTAACATGTACTAATTACGTTCACCTTGCACAGACTGCCTGATCGCCTTGGGCCGCAGTTTCCCAAGTTTTAGATCAGAGAGAGTAATTATACATGTCCAAGTATTCCCATGAAGACTGGCATTTAATCACTCTTAGCCGTTATTTTAGTTAATTTCTGTGGGGCAGAGTAGAGCTGGACACTGACAGGGTTCTCTGGTCCTACCCCATCTCTGACCCGCATCTCAGATTTGAACTTGGGCCTGAGGCTCAGGGATGGGGTGGAGGAGGCAGGAACGGAAGGTGGGGAATGTCTGAGGTTGGATAAATTATTTTGTAATTTAAAAGGCTATCTGGCGGTTTGTGCTTTTTGGCCAAGAAATAGGCGTGAATGTCAAAGTGGTCACAGCATCCAAATGGCCATGTCCAGAAGGGCATGACAAAGCCTTGGGGGCTCCCACCCTCTAGTTTATCCTTTTGTACTCACCACCCTGTCAGGGCATTTGGGGGTCAGCTCCTCTTCATCTGTCCTTCTAGTGCTTTTGAGGCCCCTTCCTTTTGGAACTGGGTCTGAGGCCAGCTAGGAATTAGGTTTTAGGGTCCTCAGGGTTGTGTATACAGGGAAGCAGGGCTGGGGGTGAAGGTGGTACAGTTTCTTTGGGGCCCACTCAACGGATGCAGCCATGAATGGGAGCAAAGGTGTTGCGGGCAGGGTGGAGAGGAAGCAGAGATGCTCCACCTGGATCTGCGCCAGGACTCAAGGACCGTTCCCCAGCTGGTGGGAGCACCCTCAGCAATCGGCCCTTTGGGGGTGGCTTCTACTGCAGAGAGCGGGCTGGTCCAGGACTGACTGATGGAGGGGTATGAAACCTGGCCTTCTGGCCCCAAATCATGGACAACTCTGGAAGGTCACCTTCAGAATTCCCCTCGGCGTTGGCCGAAATTTCTGTTGCGACAATATGGCGGCTCAGGCTTTCCCTCGATCAGGTGGACCGCTCCCCCTCCCCCCTCTCCCCTTCCCAAGACCCCTCCCCGATCAATCTCTGCTCCCTGTCTCAGGGTGGGCTTCCTGGGGGCACCTGGCTGGCAACAGCGGGCAGAGGTGGGAGAAATTCCAAGCAAATCAAACGAGAGACCACAGCCCAGGAAGTCAACTCCACTTTTTAATATTTAACCATAATGCAAACAGGCATAAGTAGACTTTTGTTGAATTCCATCAAGTTAGAAGATGAGGACAATGCAGAAGGAGAGCATGCGGTGAACACAGCTTGGACAACCTCGCGAGGAGCGTGGGGCGGGCGTCGGTCCTTGGAGGAAGGTGCTGGAGCGCACGGGACACTGGGCGGACATTAGCAGCATCGAGAACTCAGAGGTAGGGGGACATCCGAGTTTCTGACAGTGTGTGTGTGTATGTGTGGTGACATGTGACACCCACTCTGCCCGCCTCCCCAGCTCCTCAGCCCCGAATGGAAACCCACTGGTACAGCAAGGAGGGGACGGCCAACTGCATTCTCTCTCTCTCTCTGTCTCTCTCTCTCTCTCTGCCTTCCAGGAAACCACTGCTGAGCCTGGAGTGGGTCCTGTGATCACAAGACAGCACAACACAAGGAAGAGAGGGCGGAGTCAGGGTGCACGGCATCGGGCCTCAGTGGGTAGTAATCAGAGTGATGCCAAGGGCACAGCATCTTATCAAAATGGAACTGTCATCCTTTCTGTCTTGGGAGGGAATTTGTGAAACCACTTTATCATCATCCCCCGCCCCAAATCCTTTGAGTCTCAGATAATGGAAACAAAGCCATTGGCTGGGTACTGCTCTGCTGACTCCAGAAGGTCCATGACTGAAGGGCCTGGGGCAGCCAGGAGAGACTCTTTTGCCCTCAGGGGACATCTGGCAATGTCCAATGTCACATATGGTGGGGGTGGGGTGGGGAGGGACGGCTACTGCTTCTGGTGGGCAGAGGCGAGGGATGCCGCTCAACATCCTGCCTACGATGTCCGGGACAGCCTCCACCATGGAGAATTCTCCAGCTCCAAATGCCAGTAGTGCTGAGTTGGCTGACCCTGGACCAGAGTCAAGTCCAGGCACTTGGATGTCCTGGAGTCATTTTCTAGAAGACCATGGAAAGCTACAGCTTAAGGGAGGTTTGCTCCTGCCTGCCAGGGCCACCTTGTTAAGAACGGTCTCTGTCCTTGACCAGACCGACACAACTTGCTTGTTCAGAACTGTTCAGGTCTTCCAGGACAAAACAAAATCATAAACAAACTAAGGCGTATTTACCCCAGACCTCCTCCCTTGCACGACTGCACGTGGCTCTGACAAGTAGTAATAGAGAATAGACTCAAGACCCATGTTCCAGGGGTGAGAGTTTACCTAGGTCCTCATGCAGGTCTGAGACTCATCAGTGTTTGGCGAGAGGCAGCTTTTGCCACCAGGTCGGGACCGGTGGTGGATCGAGGACAAGGTGCATATGATAGAAAGAGGAGAGACCAGGCTGGTGTCAGCCCCAAAAGGTCAGATTCAGGTTCATGGCGACCATCTGTGTTGAGTTCGGGGGGTGGGGGGCAGTGACTCTCAGATCCGTCTTCCTCCATCCCAGGCCCTGGCTTTTAATTCCTGTGCCAAACAGGACATTTAGATGCAGGAAACTTGACAAGGGTTGGGAAACGTCAAGGAGTATGGACAAGTCATATAGGATGCCCGGATGAATATTTTTTCCTCCTTGTCACCTGCAGGCAGTCTCAGATTAACTTGCCAATTCAGACAGAAGGTTTTGGGGGCAGAAGGTGGGCATGGTGACATGCTGGAGGTCAGGGCAGTGGAGATGCAAATATACAAGTTAACGGTTGGCTTCACACAAAATCTTAACCCCATAGTTTTCCCGATGGCATGAATGGCCAGCGCTTGAAGGGTGAACGGGCCCAGACATCTGGCTTGCGCATCCTGGCAGAGGGATTGTTGGTTTGCCTGCGATCTGGGTCAGAAAAATCTCACTTGCTTTGTACTTAGGGCAAAACCTGACCTCCTTTTGGAAGTCCAAAGCAGGTGGCTGCTGAGAATGTGCTTGGCAAGAAAATCCTATGTTCTAAGGCCAATGTCTAATTGGCCTGGGGTCGGTTTTCTTTCCGTGCATCTAGGCCTGGCTGGACCTTGGAAGGATGCACCCTGCTGGCTGGGGGAGAAGCTGGCTATCATGTCAGCAACTGCAAACTCATCTTTCCCTCGAGGCTATTTTTTTCTCATGAGACTCCTTTCTCAGCCTAAACGTTAAGACTCAACTTTCTCATCTGTTCTCCTTCTACCCCACAGATAGGTCTCCAGGTCCTACTGATTCAACCCCTGGAGTGGCTTTATCATTACACCTGCCTCTTCCCTCATTCCAGCCTTGGTTACTGCAACATTCTACCGCTGGTTCAACAGACCAGCTGTCCATACTCTGTGTTACAGCCAGAACATTCTTTTCCAAGCACGACTCCAATGACCTTATTTTTCCCACGTGAAAAACGTTCCTAGGGATACCCTACTGCCTGCCAAATAATCTAAATTCCTTGACATGCACTCACCTGTCCCAAAGAGCTGGTCCCTGCTCACCTTCCCAGCATCTGGCTCATCACCTTCAAGCCTTCCAAAGCTGTGCCTGAAGCCAGCCCCCATTTACTGCAACATGCTCCCGTCTGTGCCTTTCCTTCCTCTCTTCCTACTTCCTGGAAATCCTATCGCCCCAGACCTGCAGGTGGAATCCCCCCATTTCTCAAACCCCAGACATTTATGTCGATTCTAATTGTGTGTCTACATACGAGCTTCTCACTGTCTACAAACAGAAACTGTTCTTTGCTTTGTACTCTCCACTGTGCCTTCCGCATACAGGTATTGGTGAAGTGGAAAAGTAAAATTTGAAAGCTTCAATGGGCCAGGTAGTATAACTGGCTATTTTATGGGCATTATCTCATTTAGCCCCCTTTGCTATATAAGTGGATATGTAGACTCGGAAAGGTTAAATCACCAGCCCAGGGCTGTCTGCGGAAACAGGGGAAGGGGGAAAGCTCAGAGTTAGCATTTGGACTCCGGGCTGCTTCCACGAGCTCCATTTTGGTGGGTCTAAAGAATTTCCCTGAACGGAAGGATACCTGGCTGTCTCACTCCGTAGAAACCAAGCGGGAAAATACTCCTCTGCTCAGGGAGTTAAATTACCTCTGCTTCTTTCCTAACACAAGGTGCTGGCTTTGGATTCATAGTGATGAATTGGGGGGGGCATGACCATGTCAGCTTCTCCTGCAGAGGGGGATGTCTCCTTCCTCCTGGCCAAACTCACTTTTGTTAAATGGGGCTGGAGCCACTGCAGGCCAGTTCAAGGGGGAGAGGAACAGAAAAGTCTGTAATCTAGGTAACCCCCAAATGCCCAATCAATCCTATTTTTCTGCTCACTTACTGTGAAACCAAATTTTGCGCCTAGATTTGGCTACTGGGACTGAAATAAAAGCACCACAAGAGGGCAGCATTTACCCACCCTGGATCAGAGCTAAACCCTAAACCAGGACTCCACACTCTGCCTCTTGACAGGCTCCTTACAGGGAGGCTTTTCATAACAGGGGTTCTGGCAAATGAGAGAAATACATCGGACCAGTCTCCCGTCTTCTAGCGGGGAGTCCTGAAGCAGCTTGCGTTGGGTGTTGAAAGGTGTTTCCTTTAAAAACAAAAATTCTTCTTGGGAAGAAAGATGCATCCCGATTCTATAATCACTGCTTTGGACTCCCTGATACATCAGCAAGCCTGCTACTGGAGGGGCAGGGGCGCATGAAGGAGGTGTCCAGCACACGGGAAGTGCACACAAGCACTTATTCAGGGATGGAAAAGCACTCACACGCAGAGCTTGGTCTGCAGAGGAAAGCGCCGATGAGTCCTTCCTTGAATGAGGTTGGGCACTACAGTTCAGGGTCTGGGGAGCAGGGACATCTTAGCAAATATCTCCAAAGGGCTCAAAGGGTTGAAAGAAAGCCCCTGGGGGGAAAGCTGCTAGGGGCCAGAACTGTGTATACAATGGGCCTCTGGAGCTCCAGGTTGGACAGGGTGGGGATGGGGGGCTGAGGGGGGCTGGGGGGTGGGGAAGGGGGTAGCCCGCCAAGGGCTTGTGCTTGGTCTCCTTGCTGTGGAAGCCCCAGCCAGAGGACACAGGATTAAAGGAAGGCGGGGAGGTGGTAACTGGAGGCAGCCCAGCTCTGCACGCAGGGGAGATGGGACTCCAGAGGGAGGGGGGCTGCTGTGGAGGGTGGAGAAAAGCGAGGTCCAGTTGGCCTTTTGCCTTCAAGAATCTCGGAGACTGTCCCCTCCCGGGGACACCTCTTTGGCACTCTGTGAACTAAGGCCCTTCCAGAGAGGGCCAGGGTACTTTCTCTTTGGCAGCCCCCCAAACAGAGCAGCAAGAAATACCCACTGTGCCGTACAGAAAGGCGATGCTGTCTCTCTGGATGACAAAACATAACACAACAAAACAGAAGAACCCACTTGCAGAAGAAGGCTTCCCCTCCAACCTGGGGTGGGGGGGCCCGGGGCAGGCTCCTCTAGCAATTTCTTGGCTCTCTCCAGGCCCCTGATTTTGAGCACTTGTGGGTAGAGAGGGGCCCTCGCAGCCCATTCATCCTGACTGGGTGGGCGCAGCAGGTTGCCTGCTGTGGGGGGAAGTGGGGTGGGGAGGAGCGTACTGACCCTGATTCCCACTGAAGACTGCACTGCCCATTTTTGATAGGAGTCAAGGTTCGTTTATTCGTCAAAATTATTTCATCAGACTAGAAACTTGGGGGATCACTTTTAGAAGGCCAGGAGCATGAGGGCCAGGCCACCCTAGGTTGTGGTCCTGTGGAGGAAGCCGTGTGGCGTCTCATTATGGCTTTCCTCTCCGACCTACCCGATTTACCGGCCTTCTGTTATTTCCTTCCTAGAGTGGAAGGGCCAGCCCCGTTTGGGGCAATAAAAAAAATAGCAGCGATATTCTTCCTTGATACTGTTTCCAGTCTCTACCACTTTAAAGGCTGATCTATGCATCCTTCTTTTGCTTCATAACATTACAAGGGGGAACAGCGGACAAGTAACTTGCCCAAAGTCACCCGGGGATAAAGATGGGAAGATTCTTATTTCCCGCATACTCCCTGGGACGTCACCTCCCTGTCTTGTGGGTGTGATGGTCCAGGGAGGGCCAAATCAGGTGATCCTGTCTGGGGTGCGGGGGTGGGGTTGGTGAGGAGGTGTGCTTAATCCACGAGATGGGTTAGTTTCCCAGGGAGGGCTCTGCTAACTAGTACCAGAATCTAAATGTGACCAATTCTGTGAGCCCCTTTTTGACGGAGTTTCCCCTTAATCATCACACTTGCTTCTCCCCTGCCC
This sequence comes from Callorhinus ursinus, assembly GCF_003265705.2. Taxonomy (NCBI): domain Eukaryota; kingdom Metazoa; phylum Chordata; class Mammalia; order Carnivora; family Otariidae; genus Callorhinus; species Callorhinus ursinus. The sequence continues at coordinate 4,858,982 of NW_027397103.1, read as the reverse complement.
TTTGTAACCAGGACAACGAGGGTGCCTCCAAGTGTTTCAGGGACATGAGCACAGATAGAAAATTATGGACGCATGGAGAACCAGGGCACGGTTCTTGGCACTGAGAGTCTGCAGGCCACACGCTTGTCCAGGCAAGAGGACAGACGGAGACCCAGGCCTGTGCCACACATGCACGCACGTGCACACACACACACACACACACACACACACACACACACACGACCAGGACATCATCATAAAAAAGGAGAAGGGGGGGATTCAGCAGCAGAGAGACTGGCTCAGAACCCCCTGAGCGGTCCCTGCAGCCTCTCCGGGGGGACCCCAGAACAACGGCCACATTCCAGTGATGTCATGCGCCGGTGATCTGCCCTTGTTGGGAAGAGAGAGGGGGGAAACAGTTTTGTAAGAGCCACTGTGGATTATAAAGGCATTGCATTGCAGCAGGACAACTCAAGGAGAAAACCCAAGAGGGCCAAGGAAACCACCGAGGGGCGAGGACCCAGAAGAGGAAAAACCACAGCGACAGGACGAGAGGGACAGCGGGGGCCACGCGGGGTCCCGGAGGGAAGGTTCAGCAGTGTCCACGCTTATAAAACCTGCAGCTGCCCCACCAGGGCACATGGGATGGCCCCCCTGCCATCCGTCTGGGCAAGAGGATCCAGTTAGGAGCTGAAAACCCTGTGGGAAGACAGGGGGGGAGGGAGTTAGTGCCAGGGAGGCAAAACTGCACTGTTTCCTTAGGAGCTACAGAGAAGCCACAAAGCTCTGGGCACAGGGGCTTCACTGCCCGTTCCTCGGCAGGCTCCCTGCCTCGGACAGCACCTGACCCCTAGTTGGGGCTCGTCTTGAATGCATGGACGAACTAACGAAGGAATGAATGAGTGCTTGCTCACCAACACAACTGGCCAGGAAGAGGGACAATGAAAGGGGCTTCCTGATAGGCCGAAGGAGCTGGAATCTTAAAGGCAATACAGTGAGCCCACTGGACACAAAATATGTTTTGTACATATGGGGAAAAAATGAGGCTGCTTAAGAAATGGGGTGTCTTCCCTATGCTACCGAAAATGAGACAACCCAAGTCCTACCCAATTTAACATAAAGGGCACACAGCGGTGGTTTGGAGGCACTCTGTGGGGGGGCATGGGGTGAGTGAGTGGCATTACCATCGTGGTTAAGAGGTCCCGGCCTTAAGGTGAAGTTTAGTGAGACTCAATCCAGTCTTGTGGTGCCTCACACTTTTCCCAGCAATTTCGAGAGGACCAGTGAGATTGTCAAAATAATACCAATTGGGATCTGCGTGGATGAGAACGCTCTGGGCAATCTGGGGGGTGTGGGAGGTGGTGTATAAAGGGAGGGACCTGCAGCGGGGAATACACCTTCCCGGAGGCTGGGGCCGTTATTCCACTAGGGGGCGCCCCAGGCAGACGTGGACATGCAAAACCAGGGTTCCCACACTTGGAGGGGCCTCAGAATCTCTGGAGGGCTCCTTAAAAACATAAACCTCGGTTCTCACTCCAGAGTTTCAGAGTCAGCAGGTCTGGGGTGGCCTGGGAATTTGCATTTGTAGCCCACTCTCCACTGTGGGAAAACCAGGGCAAACGAAGCCAGACATCCTCCAGCCGTTAGGACTGGGAAAAGAGGGTTCTGCCCGCCCCTCAAGCCCCTGGGAAGGAGCCTGCTTACTCATCGGTGTCTTTTTTGCTCTCCTCAATGAAGGCAATGGATTCAGATCTAAGGCGGTTGGTCACTTCATACGTTCGCAGGGTGACCCCGAAAATATCCTCATGGTACCGGTTGTCATCCTGGGGGACAGAAACAGCCCTCAAATGCCAGCCAAAGGCAGGAGAGGGACAGACACGCTGACAACCTGGAATGGAATGTCGCTAAAAAAGATGGGTTCTAAACAAACAAGATGTAACCCAGTGCCCCCTGGAGGAGCTCTGGCCTCCTAACCCAGGTGGCAAAGAACATTTCGGTTCACATCTGAACTGGCACACCTTGGACAAAAGTTTTTATGCAGTGTTCAACCTGGACAACTGCACAGGACAGTGCTGCAGCTTGGTTCTGGGGGCAGGAAGAGTCGGTTTCGGAAGGTTTCTACCCAGCTACCCAGTGATCCACCCGCTTGTTACTTTCACACACCACAGCCCCCACCCATATTTAATACACGCACCTGCACACCCAACACCCAGTCCTCCACCTTCTCTCTCAACTACGGTTTGGGACCACGGGTATCCTCTACCCTGAACCATAAGTGGGAAAATGGGAGCAGGCGGGGATGTCATCATGGCCCCTCTAATCACTGAGACAGGTGGGGTGAGGAAGAGGAGACAGGAACCAGTTGCTGACAAAGGGATCCAAGAAGCCAGCCTGTCACTTACCCTCAGCCTGCTGATGAACACGCCTGCATCCTCCACTGAGAGTTTCCCCTGCTGGGTCATGATGCGCTGGATGGCTTTGAGGACATCGGCGGCCATGGTGACATCCCCACAGACATAGATGTGGCCCCCTTGCTCCTTCAGGGCTTGGTACACCGGTTCTGCCAAATGCTCTTGCAGGATGTCCTGCACGTACTTCTGCAGGGAGCAGGAAGACCCATGAGAAGGAGCTGGGTCCTGGGCAGAGCCTGATACAGGTGACCCAGGGGAGCGGGAGGAGTGAGTAAGAGAAGGAAAGCTGATCCGAGGGTGTGCGAATGAGCTGCACCCCGTGTTGGAGCTCAGCTGTGCTGAGGACCCTCTCGAAGGTCATGCAGAACACATCCCAGAGCCATAACCCGGGGGAGCACAGGGTGGGTCACAATCTACCTGCTCCCTGGCCAATGGCCAGTGGTCCCCCCTGGGGTGTTAACACCTGTTAACTAGGTGCGGGGTACATCCTATGCTGGGGTGCCAGAGAAGCCCCAGGGCAGACAGCAAGAGATCGAGAGGTGAGGGGCTGTGAGCTCACACCTGCACAAAACCAGCTGCTGCAGGAAGAGCTGGAGTAGAAAGTGGGCTAAGAGAAAGTGGGGTGGCAACAGGGGTGTCCACCATAGCCTCCAGGGCATTTGCCTTATTTGTTCGGGATGTCTTCCACTTGTCTAGGAAACTGCCCCCAGGGTGAGGTGGACACGAAGCTGCTATGTCCTGGCACGGCTGTCCTGCTTGTAAAAACACTGGTGTACTTCCACCCCAGCTGTCAGATGGCCACTACCCACCCTCCGAGTGCCCACCCCACCCCAGCTGTCCTGGCCCCTTTCCTGAGACCCCCTGGATCTCCCCAAGATCCAGGAGGAGCACGCTCCAGTTGTGTGGCCTGTGTCCATTCTGACTGGTAGCACCTCTTGTGGACTCTTACATGTTTTTTTTAAATTCATATTTTAAAAATATTTTTATTTTGGTAAAATATGCAAAACATATCATTTACCATTTAACCATTTTAAAGTGAACAATTCAGTGGTATCTCGTGCACCACTGTCTTGTGCAACCATCACTCTATCTGGTTCTAGAACTTATTCATCATCCCAAAAGGAAATTCTGTACCCACGAGCAGTCACTCCTCATTCCCCTGCCCCAGAGCCCCTGGTAACCCCAGATCCGCTCTCTGTCTCTACGGATTTGGCTGTTCTGGATATTTCACATAAGTGGCATCCTACAATATGGGCTGTTAAATATTTTAAACCGATATTTTTTTGCTCCTGCTTCTGCTTCCTGAAGTACAGAGCAATGTCCTGGAGAATTCAGAATAGGTGAGGGGGTGACTGGGGGTGGGATACGCATGAGTGTACAAGCATGTGTGTGTGTGTGTGTGTGTGTGTGTGTGTGTGTGTGTGTGTGTATCTAGGCTGGGGTGTGGGCACTGTGCACGGGCCGGGGGTTACCTTTGGTTTGTCCGGCTCCCGGGAGTAGGCCGTGTACAGTTCTCTGAAGACCCCCTTGTTCTTGGCTTGTAGAGTCTCCTCCCTGTAGATGTGGTCTATCTTGGATTGCCGGCACCCGAACACCAGGACCATGGGGCAGGGGCTCATTCCTGGGGACCAGGAAGATCTCACGTCACTCACGGCTCTGATGCCCAATTTGGGGGGGGGTGGCTGGTGGTACCAGGGGAGGGGGTACTGGGAACCTTTGTGCACGTCACATGGATAGAGGCACATGAACACTGGGACAGGTGGGGTGTATGTACTTGCTCACAAGTACACCCATGTATACACATGCACGCACCTGCGTACACTGAGGGAAGTAGGTGAAGTGTGTTCAGATTTTAGCACACCTCCTTTCTCTAGGTCTCAATCCTTCCTTCTGCCCCCCTGGCTACTTAGCATCCCCTGCTACTGGGTCATGCCGAAAGCCCAGTCTGTGGAGCTGCACTACCCGGGTTCAAAACCCAGCTCTGTGCAATGATGAGCAACTTAACTTTCTATGTGCCCATTTCTGCAGGTACAAAATGGAAGTAATAATAGCATCTACCTCCTAGGGTTACTCTGAGATGTAAAACATTCAAGCCCAGTGAATATACAGTGAATCCTTCATCAATGTTAGCTATTCCACCAGAATGACTGGTCCATGGGGGTGGCTTTTTTTTTTTTTTAAGCTGTTTCTCTGTCTTATTCAATGCTGTCCCTTGGCACCTACAACAGTGCTTGGCATTTATTAGATGCTCAACAAATCCCTGGTTAATGCATGCCACAACTGTGGGTTTCTTTCTCTCTCCTCCTGGAGCTGATCTGTTGGGTCTCTCACACAGCAAAGCCTGCTCTTGAATAACTGCCTTTGGGACAATCCCACAAATGTACAAACACTTGATAAGGCTTAAATATTTACTCTCCTAGGGCTGCTTCAGATTTCAGATGGGTCCTAGCGTAACACAGAAATATCTTCTGGGATGGAATTTCAGGCCCTAGAACAAGCTGTGTGGGAGATTGGTCGGGACAGGTCCTTTGAAGTATAACCATGAACCTCACCTATGGGTCAGGTCAGTACTATGACCCCTCACCCCCCGCCCTCCCCCAGGGAGTGATTCAATGGAGAGAGAACTTTGTCATTCCTCTGGGTGGCTGAGCCACAGGTGGGTCTGCCCAGGTCCAGACGGGGTGGACATCACCTGGCTGCTGAATTGTGACCCACCTTTGTGTTGGATATCAAATTGCCGCTGCTGCCAGAAACTTCGGAAAGGGGCAATGCCAGTGCCTGGGCCAATGAGGATGCAGGGCACTTGGGGGTTTCGGGGCAGGTGGAAGCTGGGTGCTCTGGACAAGAGAGAGAGAATCAGAAGGCTTGCTGCGTTCAAATCTGATCAAGGGTGGCTGGGCCTTGGGTAGACCAGACGGCCGTCTTGGTGATACAGTGGGATTCCACTCTCTAGCTGGGGTCAGGTGCCCCTTATCGGAGTGGGAGGTCCCACAGCTTTGGGGAGTTCCCCAAACAGGAGCCCCTCAGTGTCTGGCTACCACTCCAATTCCCAATTTTCCTCATTGCTGAGCTAAGCCACCAAGGGCATTGTTTTAACTCAGGCCTTCCAGATCTCAGCACTGCTGATAGTTGGGGCTGCATACTTCTCTGCTAGGGGGGGTGTCCTGTGCACTGTAGGATATTGGGCGGCACCCCTGGTCTCTACCTCCTAGATGCCAGGAGCACCCTCCAGCTGTGACAAACAAAACTCTCCACAGCCTTTGCCACAGGTGCCCTGAGGGGGAAAATCAGCCCCTGCTGAGAACCACTGATGTAGGCACTGGCGAGATCTCCTAAAATCAGGGAACAGACTTCTGTGTACAGAAGAATCACCCCGTGGCGTTAACAGTGCAGAGTCTTGGGCAGTGCAGCAAATCTGGCTCAGGATACGGTATTTTTGAAGAACCATCGGGGATTCTGATGGTCATGGTATATGGACCATCCTCTGAGCACTCCTCTCTCAAGAGCTGAGAAAAATCACTGGTCAAGACCACTGTTCAGGTACAGAAGTCACTGGTTGACAAAGCAGGAACCTTACCAGCTCAGGAATGGCCCTCATTGTGAAAAATGTTTAAGTTGTAGTTTTTATCTGATGGTGGTAAGAACACTTCAATGAAATCCACCCTCTTCACAAAATTTTTAAGTGCACGATACAGTACTGTTCATCGTAGGTAGGAACGTCCTTTAAAACTGAGTTTGGGGGGCACCTGGGTGGCTCAGTTGGTTAAATGTCTGCCTTCGGCTCAGGTTGTGATCTTGGGGTCCTGGGACTGAGCCCCGCATTGGGCTCCCTACTCAGCGGGGAGTCTGCTTCTCCCTCTTCCCTCTGCCACCCTCCACCCCGCTTGTGTTTGCTCTCTCTCTGTCTCAAATAAATAAAACCGTTTAAATTTATTTGAGACAGAGAGAGAGAGAGAGAGAGGGAGGGAGGGAGCACAATAAGGCACAGTAGCAGGCAGAGGGAGAGGGAGAAGCAGGTTCCCAGGCAGGGAGCCCGATGTGGGGCTCGATCCTAGGGCCCCGGGATCATGTCCTGAGCCGAAGGCAGATGCTTAGCCGACTGAGCCACCCAGGCGCCCCAATAAATAAAAATCTTAAAAAAAAACAAACAAACACAGCTGAGTTCGAGAGAAACAGCTCTGACTGATGGGGGGAAGGTCTGGATCTTCCCCATCTCCGAAATAGTGGGAACAGATAGGGTGGTTGGTAGATAGTGGAGAGAATTTCCACCAGTCTGCAGATTTCAGGAAAGCTGAGACTGCATTTGCCGGGCTGTCTACTGTAGCCCCAGCATCTGGCACAGTACATGCACTTGATAAATATTCATTGCATTGACCTGACTTTGACTGGGGTGGCAGGGGGAGCTTGCTTAGCTGCTGCTGTGTTGCCCGTCCCAAGACCCCATTTACTTAACAGCTTGGAGTGATACTGAGTGTTGATCTCGATTCCGTCTGACTCAGCCATTTCTCCAGAACCCTTGAGGCTGGTCCACCCAGCCCAGCTCAGGACATGAGTATGCAGATTTGGGACAACTGCTCATTTCTCTTCATTTGCCACTCACCCTCTCACGAAACATGGGACCACTTCGTCAGCCTGTATCTGGTTGAGCCAGGAGGAGCACACACCGTGGTGAATTGGTCCTTCTCCATCTGGCAGAATAAGCAAAGTGGTCTGGTGCGCCTACTGCCCCCAGGGTTCCCCGTCACTGGCCTCCCCCTCCCTCCAGTGCAGAAGCTCACAAGCCCATGCCAAGTTTCTGCCTTGGAATTCCCTGTCTGGATCCTCTGAAGGGGAAGCGGGTATGGTATAGTGAAACTGCCCAGGGTCGCCGTGGGTAAGGGTGGGTCGGATTCGCAAAGGTCTCAGTCAGTGTGCTCCCGGTGGCCTTCCAGGATCCCGGTCTTGGAGCTCTCTCAGGCACCATGCATTTTAATTGCTTTATCAAGGAGGGAAATTATGGGAGACAAATGCTAGGATATCTGACTGACCTACAACCAGGAGACTTCATGCAGCAGAGACCTCCCCCCTCCGAGGGATGGGTGGGGGTGGCTTGATCCAGTTGCTGCCTTGGTGGGGGAGGGATGAAATGATGAAGGCAGTAAAAGCACTCTCAGGCTTTGGGAGCAGAGGAAGCTTTCAAGTGCACATCTTCCCTCCTTCCTGACTCTGCACAGGGTTGGCTCCGCCTAAGGGGACAGTCTGCCTGCCCTGCTTCTTCCCCCAGTTCCTGGCCTTGGGGTGGGTCTCCTCTTGGGGATTTGGGATTTGGCAGCCCTGCAGAGGCCCCTGGGGAACAAATGCAGACCCAGGGGGCTCTCCCGGGGCCTCTGCAAATGCAGACCGAGGGGGCTCTCCCCAGGCCTCTGCCTACCTCGGGTGCGGTAGGAGACAATGGCCACGGTGAGGTGCACCTCGTCGGGGTACATGTCTGGGGAGGAGCTGATGGAGTAGTAGCGGGGCTGCAGCAAGGACAGCTGGGTCAGGAGCAGGGTGGCAGGCATCTGGATGGACGGGAACTCCTCCAGCACCTCCACGATGGTGGGGTTCTTGCCCCACTTCCATTCCTCGTACTCCTGCAAACCCTGTGCCAAGGAGAGGGATGCAGAACTTGCACCCTGCTCCGGGTACACATTTCCAGGGAGGGCATCAGAACATCTGGGGAAGGAGGTCAGGAGTGATAAGGATACCTAACACTCACACAGTAATTACTCCGCAGCCAGGTCTAAATTCTTACGACGACCTTATGAAATACATATGACTGTTGTCCCTATTTTATAGCGGGGGAAACTGACAAACACAGAAGCTCTTTGGCTTGGAGGCAGTGATTCTGGATTTTGAGTCTAGGTCAGGGGGTGGCAAACTTCAGCCCAAAAGGTCAATGTGGCTTACTACGTGTCTGTAGGGCTCATGAGCTCAGAGCTGTTTTTACATGTTTAAATTGTCGGGGTAAAGGATCAAAAGAAGGATACTATTTCATGACACGAGAATGTGATATGAAATTCGAATTTCTGTCCCATAAATAAGATATGACTGGAACCTGGCCATGCTGACTCACTTAGGTACTGTCTATGCTGTTGGGTTATAATGGTGTAGTTTAATGGTTGTGAGACGGACCTCATGGACCGTGAGCCTAAAATACTTACTACCAGACTCTTCATGGAAAAAAGCTGCTGACCCCTGCTCTAGGCAGTGTGGCCCCAGCATTTGTGCTCCTAACAATATAGGTCCTGCCACATGCAAAGGTCAGGAGAAAAGCACTCTGGAGAGTGTCATGATTTGCTGGTATGGAATGCAGACCTGTGACCTGTGAATTTGCAGGGCTGCAGATGCATCGGCAGGGAGCATAGGTCAAGTTCAAGACGGTGAATGACAGCCCCAAAGGAAGAGGTTAGGGTGTGGAGGACCGCTTGCAGGGGCTTGTGGACAGCAAAGCCCAGCTGCTACCAGGAAACAGAGGAACTCTCTGGGGCTCTGGAATTAGGTTTTCCTACATCTCAGAAGCTGCTCTGGGCAGTCCCTGATTGCTTATAGAACAGGCTCAGATTTTGAGGGGTAAAGCTTACTGTAAGTGTACCTTATAACCAAGCTTTCCTCCACATTCCTAAAGATCATCCTTGCTTTATTGATAGGGTATGGCATCCTTGAGAACGTGCCTCCCAGACCTCCAGCCTCACTGACCTTGACCTGCAGGGGTGCAATCTGCCAAGAGCCTCAGGAACTGCTCTCTGAAATGGACGTCCACGGGAAACAGACATGGATCACCCATTTTGGTCCTTCCTAAGGCTGCGGCTGCAGTTCCAGATGCTTCCATTCACAGTTCCTTCCCTCTCTGTCACTCGGAGTCAGACTTGTTGGAGATCTGATGGTCCTCCCAGCCTTATCGGACTCTTGCCCATTTTCCCCCTCACACAGGTGTTTCCCTTAATAAAAATCCTCGCTTATTTAATCCCACCTTGGAGTTTGTGCTCTTCAGAAGAAACAGGCTAATACGTACAGTTTATCAAATTCTACTTGAACTCATCCCATGCAAACAGCGCAATCTCTGATCCCTCTTAAAGCAGCCCCTCCCCCATTAATTAAAATTTTAAAGTTATACATGTACATCGTGTACAAAGTTAAACAATTCTGCGAAGTTTACGAAGAAAATTAATGTTCTACTTCTCCGATCTGTTTCCAACTCCCCAGAGTGAACCACTTACAACTCTCTAAGTGTTCCTTTTCATGTCTGTTTTCTCATTTCTAAATATAGCCGACCCTCTAACAACATGGGTTTGAACTGCGCAAGTCCACTTATATGCAGATTTTTTTTGATAAATGTAATAGAGGACTGTAAATGAATTTTCTCTTCCTTATGATTTTCTTTTCTCCAGCTTACTTTATGGTAAGAATACAGTATATAATACATAAAACATACAAAATATGTGTTAATCAACTGTTTATGTTCTCAGTAAGGCTTCTGGTCAACTGTAGGCTAAATTAGTGGTTAAGTTTTGGGGGAGTCAAAAGTTACATGTGGATTTTCTACTGCACAGGGGGTCAGCACCCCAATCCCCACGTTGTTTCCCAAGGACCAGCTGTAACATACATTCTTTGAATTAGCCTTTTCCTGTCGGCCCATCATACGTCCCTCTCCTGGACAGCAGAAGAAAGCCAAGCCATCCTTTGCTGATGGCTTGCTTAGTGGGGAGGAGCCCCCACTGGGAGAAGTCTGGGTAGTCCTCCTGGGTAGAAGTCTTACTGAGTAAGATTTTGCAGCAGCTTGGGGCAAGCAAGTCCTAGGTTTCAAAGCGAGGGTGGTAGAAATGTTTGATGCATTTTACCATCATAGGGCCTCCTCTGTCTTGCAAGTCCTACCAATAGCTCCTCGGTGTTGGGAAAGGCCTCTCTAAAACAGGGTACTGTGGGATTCTTCTCTGTTTCTTTTCCTTCTAAGCATGGGCTCAGATGGAGCTAATGGAAACTCAAGAGTTCCAAAGGAAGGAGGAACAAGAGTTAGAACAGTAATTTCTACTGGGCCAGAGAGCTCTGAGATTCAACAGGGCTACCCTCGTTCTGTCAGACCTTAGTTAGAACGAGCGGGGAGGGTGAGGACAAGCCAAAATGGACTAGCCAATATGGCGACCATCTGCAAACTGAAAATCGGCAGCTCTTGCTCCACACTGCCATCTGCTGGACGACTGTTGTAATAGCTACATAACTCTCCACCGACTCAGAGGTGAAAGGTACCCTTGGGGTTGTAGGGGGCCAGGGACCCACCTTGCTGAGGACCAGCAGACGCTGCTTCTCTTTCTCGCTGGTGGCCAGGGAGGCAAACTGCTGCAGCTGCAATGGCGTTGGCGGCGTGGTGATGTCCAGGTAGTACTTGAAGGCCTGGAAGATGGTGCAGGGCGGGAGGCGGTGCTCGTCTGTCCAGTTACTGATGACTCCTATGGAGGTACAATGGAGGTGAGGGGTGGATGGGGGAAGGAGAGTCTGAGCTCCAAGGGCTTGGGTCTAAGTCAGGAAGGCCAGATTTTCTCCTGGGGCAGAGGTTGGGGCCGGGTGAGCCAAGCAATCCCTTGGCTTGTCACCTTCCATGTCCCACATCTAGACCCAGGGTTCTGGGGACCCTGTGATCGCCTCATGCATGCAAGGAGCATATCCAAAATCAACTGAGCAAATTAGTTCAAAAATTAAAAAACAAACCAATATTAAAATAGCATGAGACAGTCCGTCCTCTGGCATTCTACGCAGTGAGCCCCGCACCGAGCACGAGCTAGGAGTCTTATTTTGGTTCTGTCTGACCTCTCATGGTGTTGGCCCCTCAAACCTCTAAGTGGGATTCCAGTGTTTAAAATGACAAACATGCCTAACACTTTGCTAGCACTTTCTATATGCCAAGTGCTATTCTCAGCACTTTATATTATTAACTCACTTAGTCCTCACAACAACCCTAGGTGGTGGGTGCTATTACTATCCCCATTTTGCAACTGAGAAAAAGGGAAGCACAGAGAGGTCAAGGAATTTGCCGAAGGTAACACAGCTCATAGGCATGAAGTCAGGCAGTCCTGCCCCAGACCTTGTTCTAACTACCACACTGTACGGTTTCTGTGTAATTTTCCATGGCATATAGCCCCAAGCATAGCGTCTACTTTATCAGGGGCTCAACCCAAGATAAAAAGTGCTGTTCCAACACGAAGAAGAACCGGCTGGGTTGGATTTATTAATATAAAGTGTTGTCTCTCCAAAGTGGTATCGCCCAAAGGACTTTTCAGTTGGGCTTTGACCATATGCTATTTTTCACATTCTGCTCTGACCGTACACTCTAGCTCCTTTGTAAAGGGGCTATGTTATCATATTCTGGGCTATCAGGTAAGGTCACCATGGTTCCTGGTTCCTGAGCCTGAGCTCACCTGTGCCTCCTGAAATGAAGCCCTGAGACCCATTTGCCTTTGAAAGTTCTTCAACAGAAGGGTCAAGGATGGTCACTGAAACAGACCAGAACCTGATCTAATTAATGATGGTTCAACCTTGAGTGCGCCATATAGTGCCTCTTGATTTTAAGAGGAGGGAGGGGTACACATCAGCTGCTGTTTATTCGGTGGGCAGTGAGGCGAGGGTGATGAAGGAAGGCAGAAGCCCCTTCCCCCAAGGACGAGCTATGGATGTCCTGGCATCATGGACATTGGCTCAGCCAGTTGGGCCATGGTGGTTCAGCCATGAGAAAGGAGGAGTCTTCAGTCTCATAAGCTGGAGGAGACAGAGACCCACTCTTCCGCCTGGACTGGTGATTGGGAAGAAGGATGGGTCTCCTCTTCCCCAGACACCCACTGCTTCTGGGACTCCCCGGAGAAGGGGAGGGTTCTCAGGAGGCGCCAGGTGAGGGGCCCCCCCGCCCTGCTGTGGTTACCCAAAGCCGTGTTTCGCTCCTCCAGCAGCTCCACCTTCACCAGCTGGTTGACCGGGGGTGCGTCCTCCAGCCGCTCCATCAGGGCGTTCACGAGGTCCTCGCAGTTGCCAGGGAAGACACCCAGGTGGTCCCCAGGCTGGTACTGTAGCTCCTGATTCCCATTGGTGTGCAGACGCACGAAGATGGTTGATCGGCTGGAGGGAAAGGCGGGGAACAGTCGGAGAAGTCACCAGCTACTGCCTCCTTTGTCTCTTTTTGTGGCTGCAATCCCCCTCCGTTCATTCTCCGTGGGGCCGAGGCCAATGAGCCCTGTGCCCCCATCATTCCAACCATGGCTTTAAGCAGGTCACCCAAGAGCTCCTCAGTGCAAATCCATTGCCAAGTCCCGAGCACTCATCTTGCTCATGGAACCAGCACATGGAACCAGCTCACTTCCTCCTTCTCAACTCCCTTCTCCTGGGTTCTAGCACCCCACGCTCTCCCAATCTTCTGTCATTTGGCAGTTTCTTCTCCTCTCCCCAAACTCTGGCCACTAGAGCACCTCAGGGTTCAGTCCTCAGATTCCTTGCTTTTTTATCTTCCCCAACCTACCTCTCTCCATAGCACTTACTGGTGTCTGCCTTCTTGTGGAGTTTATATCATCCTGTGGTTTGTGGTCTGCCCTCCCCTGCCTACCGCCCCTCCCCACCCCCAGCCTCCAGGACAATTTCAAATTCCAGAGGGCAAGGAATCTGTTTTGTCCACTGCTCTATTCCTGGCAAGGAGGACAGTGCACAGCACATAGTTGGTACTCAAGAAATATTAGATGAAGGAACCTCAGACTCTCAGGGTTAACCAGTTGCCAGAACAGACTCTGTTCTCAGTACCAACTGGGGTTCTCCCAGGAATCACGACCCCAAGCAGTGGAGTCCCCAGTCTGTGTCACGCCATCTCTCCTGGGAATCCTAAGGTCTTCCCCGCCGCCTTTTGTAAGTGTGGTTGCACGGGGGGGGGGGCTCCTCATATTATAAAGGGAAAGACATTTGGTCTTGGTTGTGCACAAATCCACCCATAAAAATGAGAGATCCAAGGAGAAAACACACGGAGAAATTGATTTATGTCCTGCCAGATCCTTCCCTTTTCCATTGGTTTTTGTATTTTAAGGGCAGGAGGCCCATGCTAAAGGAGGGCTTCAAGAATGAATTTTCAGACTACGATCATTCTGGTCCTTTAAAAGGTTTTAGTACAGACATACTGCATTTTACACAATACCTGAGAACTTGGGGGCTGATTACACTTCGGTAAGTCAGATTCTTTGTCCTCTTTGGGTTCCGTAGGCATTTCAGATCTGCTTTTCTTCATTGCCAACTGGTTCTTATTCAACATGAAGTTTCTACATTCTCCATGGTATGTAAATCAACACTTGAATAGATCAATGGGACTCGCTATATAAAGGAGTCTCTGGCACACCCAAGAACCCTTTTGTGCTGCAAATAGCCACCGTTATTAGAAATAGTTGTGCTGGCACATTTACTTTTTTGCAAGTATTTTCTCGAAGCAAGGCACCCCTGTCCTTCTTATGGTGGGGAAAATTGGTGGCTGACATTGTGAATGGTGGTGTCAGGGCCTGGGGTCCCATTCTCCTTTCCTGGACAGATTTTGCTATCTCTGGGGCACTAATCTTGTCAATTATACAGACTTGCACGGCTGATTCGGCTCTGAGCTCATTCGGATTCCTGGTTCCTGGAGAGCAGAGACACCATCACCTCCTGCCAGCTCCAGGGTTAGAATTAGCAGAGGCTGACAGCCAGCAGGGGGCGCTGTGGGGCTGCTAATTTCGGAGCCTCCTGCACCAACCACAGGAAGCCTTTGAAAGGCCCCCAAATCAATTCCCACTTTCTCCCAGATCATCACGATTTCTTTCAGAAGTATATTTGCCTCCATTCTGGCCGGTACAAAATAGAAATGCGGAGGACCCGAACTTGCTGAGCTGGCTCATGCTCACAGCCATTTCCCCCAAGTAAGTCCTCTTGAACGTGACACAAGGTGGTCAGGCAGACAAAGGGCAGGAATGGGGAGGCAGTTGACAGATTAGCTAGGTGGCCCAGGCTCTGCCAGGGCTGGGAATTTAACCAAGGGGATGTTTCATGCCTCTGGTCAGACGTGGCTTGCTGAGACCCCCAGGCTGAATGGCTGTGTGGCCTCAGGGCATCCTGGTGGGCTGGTCTTTGAAGCCTTGTTGGGGAAGCAGATTCCCCCCCAACCCTCTCTCTCGGTAGCACTAATCTGGAGACCAGTCGTCTCAGTTCTGCTGGGGGTTTTAAGTATAGGATTTTGTAAGCTTTTTTTTTTTTTTAAAGCTTGGGACACATATGGCCATTGAGAAGTATGGGGGGAGGGGAGAAAGGGCAGAAAGGGCAGTGTGGGAAGGTAGTGGTCATTTGGGGGCTCTCCATCCCCTCCTCCAGACTCCAGAAGCACAACACACACACACTCACACACCCACACACACGCACGCACGTATGCTTGGCAGTGGTCCAATGACAGGTTCACTGATGAAACAACAGTCTGCTAACGTCCAGCATTAAATGGAAAAAAAATAGCTAATGTTCATTCTTTAAGGAAAAGAATAAACATTGTAAGTTTTATTCATTCAGCAAATTTGTGTTGAGTGTCAGGCACTGCTTTAGGCACTGTGAGACAGTGATGGGTCTGGGGTTCCATTCTCATTGAGTGTCCAATTCTCATTGAGAAGCAACTTAAAAAGGTCCCAGAGGGAAGGGTGGGTGGTGATGGGTTGGGGGCAGTGGGCTGAGTGATCATCAGGTAGGATGATCAGGGAGGCCTCTGTCGTGACGTGATATCTGAACAGAGATCTGAACAATGAGAAAAAGGGGACATGCAAAGATCTGTTTGGGAAGAGTGTTCGCATGTGCAAAGGCCCTGGGGTAGGAAAAGGTGTGGCATATTTGGAGAAGGGAAAGAAGGCTGGAATGTTTGGAGAGTGGTCAACACAGATGTGGGGGGTGGGAGAAGGAGATTAGACTGCTGGGCAGAGGCTATATCATGAGGGCTTCATCATGACCTGTCATGGCAAGAGGTTTGGAGGTCTCCTCAATCCAGTGGGAAGCCACTAGAAGGTGTAAAGCTATGGAGTGATACGATTCAATTTACATTTTTCCAAGATTGGTCTGGCTGCTATTTGGAAATGGAGCTTTGAGAGAAAAGCCAAGAAACAAGGAGACAAGTTAGGGTCTACTGTAGCCACTCATACCATCGATGAACATGGCTTTGCTCAAGGTGGCTGCTGTAGGTCTGAGATGAAGTTGAAAGTCAAGTCCCGGAGGACCAGCTGAGGGCCGGACACGCAGTGTGAGAGGGGGAGAGGAAGCAAGAAAGATGCTGGAGTTTTTGGCTTAAGCCAAATGTTGATGTTCTCCGTTGAAACGGGGAAGGCCAGAGAGAAGCAATTTCATCCAAGGAGAGATGAGAATCAAGAGGTCCCCCACCAAGAACTGTCTATTGTAATAACCCACCACTCTCCGTGATGCCCCAGCACTCAGCCCCCGCTTCTGCACCTTTGTTCCTGCTAGCCTCTGCCTAGATGTCGCTCCTCTGTTCTCATTCCCTTTCCAAAGCCTACCATGCGCTTCCCCTCCTTTGGACCTGTAGGACTTATGATCAATGATCACGGCACCTGTTACAGCTCCATTATACTCCCTTCTGTATTGTTTGCTAATTGGTGTACTTAGAAAATGTATTTCCTGGCCAGACAGTAACTGTGGTCACTTTTCTCTTTAGATGTGCAAGGATCACCGTCAGAAGGCTGTTTACTTCCTCCTAAGCACTTTGCTTGCAATTAAGGGTCTGGGAGGCGGGGAGTAATTTGTGATATCTCACTTATGGCTTCCTGGCCCAAACAGCCTGACTTTGGGCTGATTTGGGCAGGGAAAAACGGGAGAGAGTATCATGCTTTTTTTACTTGATCATCCCTTAAAACAAACCAACAACTTATAAAGCTGGAGATGGTAGTAAGCCTGAAAATAGGTCACGCTCCAGAGTGTGCTTCTAAAGAGAGAGATACCTACATACAATTTGATCCTTTTTGTGCTAATTCACGACTGATTCTAATACTAGCTTCTGGTTCCTAACCTTGCTGAAATATTCAGTCTCTTGTAAGTCACTCAGCATAGAGTCAGCTACCCTTTCCAGAGGTGAGTGGGGGTTATTCTGGGACTTTGGTCCAACTTAGCATCAGAACATTTGCAAAGGACCTTGCTTTTTATGTACCATGGTTTAGGGAGTAATTTTTGTGATTTGGTCTTTCACAGTTTGTTGCTAAAGGAAATTTCCAATGGATTCTTAGTCTCTTCTCTTCCATGCTACTGAAGTCATCCCTTTCCACAGGGCAGAAATGGGAAGTAAGGGTGCATATTTCAAACACAAGGTCCCTCTCTGTATCAGAGATCCCTATTCTCCAAATGCTGCGTTTAACTAATTATTCAAAGGGATTCATTTCCCAACCCATTTCTTTAATGTTTGAGGATCTAAGTGAGTACATGAGAGCTTGGGGGCTTCATCCTGCTGATAACTCCATTAGAGGCCTGAAGTCCATGTAGAAAGCATGCATACTAAATTTGCAGGTGTTTGAAGCTGGGATGGACAAGGAAGGGTAATGGGAAGTTATGATACGCTAGTTGTTTTGTGCACCTCGTCTTTGACACAGCAGCCTTGCAATGCTCTTGAGGACACCTGGGTAGCCATTCGGCATGCTCACTTTGGAGTTGGAGAACCAAGTCTATGTGACCTTGAAAAAGTCCCTTGCATTATCTACTTGTCACTTTCCATATTTAAAACATCGATGATGGGGCGCCTGGGTGGCTCAGTCAGTTGAGCGTCCGACTCTTGATTTCAGCTCAGGTCATGGTTGTGGGATCAAGCCCCGCGTCCGGCTCCACACTCAGTGGGGAGTGTGCTTGAGATTCTCTCTCTCCCTCTCCTTCTGTCCCTCCCTGCCTAAAATAAATAAATAAGTCTTTAGAAAAATTTTAAAAAAATGCCGATGGTAATAGTCCCAACTTCCTGGGCTGGTCAAGAGTTCTGGGAGATCCCGCACAGAGAGGACTCAAAACAGGGCTTGGCACACAGAAAGCTCTAGAGAAATGTCAGCAATCTGTAGAGACACTGTTCTCATTCTGCACAAGGAGACAGGGGCTTGGAGGACCTGAGTGACTGGCCCACGGTCACATGGCTAGTGTGCAGCAGAGCTGGGGTCAGAACCCAGGGCTGTCCAGCTCATAAGCCCACTCTGTACTAAAGAATCAAGATTTCAAAAGATCGGCATGGGCTGTAACGGGAAAGTGAAAAAAGATGCCATTCCTTAGGGCTCAAGGCAAAGGACTTCATTAAGGCCAAAAATCTTATTTACACAAGTTGAGGGATGGGCAGTCCTGGCTCACTCACTTTGAAAAGAGCAGCAAGGATGTAAGCTTAACGGGAGAGCAGGCATGGCCCCCAGGACAAAGCCCGTGATCCTGGGCGACATCCGTGTGTCCTGCTCACATTGGGGGCGGGCTGTAATGGCTCTAGTGCATGTGGCAGCCATGACAGGTCCTCCCCTGTGCTGTGACCAGGCCTGGGAAGGACACTGCCTGCAGGACATTGTGTCCTTTTACTAAAACGAAAGGCGTGGGAAACTGGGTCTGAGGAAGCACGATCTGAAGCAATCAAAACCCAGGAGAGATTGGTCAATGTCCTTGGCTCTTAGCAGGTCTCTCATTTGGAAGAACGGAGTTTGTTTTGGGTATGACCAGAGTATAACTGAGATCACTATAGAGTGCTAGGAAGATGACCTTTGGTTATAGCAATAGTAAGATAATTTCTAACAATTAGGACTTTGAAACACAGAGTGGGCTGTTTGGTGAGGTAATGAACCTCCCGTCATCCCAAAGGAATTTAAGCAGCGTCTGGGTAGCCCGTTTTCGGGACTCTAGAGAAGAATCACCCACAAGGAGGAAATGTTCTCTGACTAGGATGCTCTGGTACAATGAACATGAGCAGTTTGACAAGGGTGCGGTCTATATTAAAAATTCCTCATAAAACCTTTCCCTTTCGGCTTTCCACGATGATCATCAGCATCTCCTCTCTTGGTCCCTCTAGGTGGGAGCTTGGCAAAGGGAGAGCAGGAAAACGTCGATGCTACAGAGCAACAAGGGCACCTCAATGGCACTTGGGATGGTCTTGGGAAGCCAGCCCCCCCGAGTCAACCAGGGCTCCTCCCTGATGGTGGGGGGGGTGCATCTGGAGCACAGGTGGGGAACCCCGAGCCAACCAAGGTGCTCCTACCTGGATTTAGGGCTCTGAAGGTTTTGACGGCTGAGGAGTCGAGCGGCTGACACCCGCTTTTTGTGGACATTGGAGAGACCTGCGGTGAGAACAACAGTCTCCCTGAGATGCGGTTAAGGCACGGCCAGCCCAGAGCCTCCAGCTTCTCCTGACTCTCTCCTCACGCTCCCACTGTCCTCTGGGGGTGAAGCGAAGAGATGAAAGAGAAGACATGGCGGGGTGGGGGTGGGCTGTGGATAATGCAGAAGCAGAAGCAAATCTGGCTGAGCTGAGCTGAGAAGAAGGTTTGGGGGTAACGTGCCGCCCTGCTGGACGCGCATTTGTTTTCGGAGCACGGCGCTGAAGGGAGACAGAAGCCATGACACCCAGCTCCTCGTGGCACCTTTCCCCTCCCCCCGCCGTCCTGCAGCGCCCCCCCGGCCCCCCCGAGGAGGGTGTGGGGGTACCTTGCGTAAGCTCTGGAGCTTCGGCCACGTAGGTGAGACGGAACTTGTTCCTTTTCCAGCTGCGGTCATTGCTGATGAGGGAGTTGTTGGCCTTCTCGATGTTGACGTCATCTCCCACGCAGAACACATCGCAGGCTGCCTGTGGCGCACACAGGGCTCTGGGTGACCCCGTCCAGCCAAGAGGGGCTCTCCGCCGACAGCTCCCAGTGCATGGCATCCATGCACTCCTCCGCCCACCTGTCCCTTCATCTGTCCGCCGACCTGCCCTCCTTCCCTTCTCCCTTCCCTCCCTCCCTCTTTCCTTCCTCCCTCCCTCCCTTCCTTCCTCCCTTCCCCCTCCTTCCTTCCATTTGTCATCCATCCTTCCATCCCTCCATCTAAGCCTTTCTTTTTCTTTCTTTCTTTCTTTCTTTCTTTTTCTTTCTTTTTTCTTTCTTTCTTTCTTTTCTTTTTTCTTTCTTTCTTTCTTTCTTTTCTTTCTTTCTTTCTTTCTTTCTTTCTTTCTTTCTTTCTTTCCTTTCTTTCTTTTCTTTCTTTTTTTTCTTTCTTTCCTTCTTTCCTTCTTTCTTTCTTTCTTTCTTTCTTTCTTTCTTTCTTTCTTTCTTTCTCTTTCTTTCTTTCTTTCTCTCTCTCTCTCTCTTTCTTTTTCTTTCTTTCCTTCCTTCCTTCCTTCCACTCACCCACCCACCCATCCACCCATCTATCCATCCCACCACCTACCCGCCAGCCACTCATCCATCAATCTATCCACTAATCCATCCTATATTTTTTGAATGCCTTTGATGTGCTGTATATATCAGATTTACTGATTAATGACGTTAGGATTTAACCTCTATTTAATATGTAACTTTTATGTCATTTATTCCTAAAACCAATATTTGTAGAGGCCTAACATTAAGCAAGAAAATAAACACCTTAGGGGTGCCTGGGTGGCTCAGTCGGTTAAGCGTCTGCCTTCTGTTCAGGTCATGATCTCAGGGTCCTGGGATGGAGCCCTGTGTCAGGCTCCCTGGTCAGTGGGGAGTCTGCTTCTCCCTCTCCCTCTGGCCCTTCCCCTGCTTGTGCTCTTTCTCATATAAATAAATATGAGATGCACTCTCATGCACTCTCATGCACTCTCAGATAAATAAATAAAAATCTTAAAAAAATAAAATCTTAAAAAAAGAAAATAAACACTTTAGAACTTCCTATCTCTTCCTCTAAAGATTTAAACAATTACATTAAAAGCAGAACATATTGAATGTTTGAACACCTGCCTATGAATTTTTCTCTTCTTTCTTTCTTTTTTGCCAAGTTCCTAAGTTCTCTGACTTTAGAAATCCTAAGAATTACCATTTGGGATTCAGGTTTTTGGGATAAAAGCCATGGATAATTCAAGAGTGGTTTTTTTGTTTTTGTTAAGAGAGAGAGAGAGAGAGCACATGAGCAAGGGGGGGGCAGAGGGAGAGGGAGAGAGAGAGAATCTTAAGCAGACTCTGTGCTGAGCGCAGAGCCTGATGTGGGGCTCAATCCCATGATCCTGAGATCATGACCTGAGCCACAACCAAGAGTCAGATGCTTCCTTCCTTCCCAGGCTGCCCCAAGTGCCCCAATTCAAGAGATCTTTAAGGGTAGCTTTACCCATTTTTTGGCCTTGTGTTGATTTTCAGACAATCTAAACATCCATCAACTGATGAATGGATAAACAAGATATGATATATACATACAACAGAATATTATTTGGCTATAAAAAGCAATGAAGTACTGACATATACTACTACAATGTGGATGAACCTTAAAAATACGTGAAATGAGCCAGTTTCAAAAGACCACATACTATATGATTTCATTCATATGAAATGTCCAGAAGAGGCAAATCTACGGAGACAGTCAGTTAGTGGTTGCCAGGACTGGGAAGTTGGTGGGAGGACTGGAGGGGGTGGTGATAGCTAAAGCATACAGTGGTTTGTAACAGGCCCTGCTTCTGGGGTGCTCAAAGTGGGCTGACTGAAGTCAACCGTAGTGATCTCAAGGTAACAAAAGCCAAGTTATCACAATTTTCCTTGTCTAGGAAGAAATGCAGAAACAGTCTTGTAGACACAGCCTCCCCCCACAGATATCCAGATAGCTCAGGGGCCTCAGTTTCCCCTTTTTCTGCCTCTGTGCATTGGCATGCAGGATGGAAAGTGCCAAATGAGTGACAGGAGGTTGTAGAGTGTCCTTTCTCCTGCAGCTGCTCGAGAGAATGCATTCTGGGGTGGAGGAAGGAGCAGGTGAAGGTGGGGGGGGGGCGGTCGGCATTCACGGCTTTTTGTTTTTCCCAGGATGGCCAATCGAATCATGCCCCACATGCAGATAGAAGGCCATTATTCATTATTCTCCTGTGACCTTATGTCTAGAATCGTGCTGTCCAGTAGGATGTTCTATCATGATGGGAATGTTCTGGGGTGACCACTAGCTTCTTGTGGCTACTGAGTACATGAAATATGCAGCCAAGGAATGGGATCTTTAAATAGAATCTATTTAATATAGCTACTAAATAGAATTAAAAATCTAATTAAAAATGATCAAAATTTTATACATCCAGGATGGTATATAAAATGTATATGTAATTATTTTATGTAAGATAAATATATTTATGCAATTGTGATATATAATATTCCTGTCATCATATACAATATTCTATATTATAATTAAACATTTAATTATTTCTATGTATATATACACAGACATTTTTCATGCAACACAAGAGTCATCATTTTAAAAGGTACAGCTGCATGGTTTTTAGTGTGTCGAGAGAGTTGTGCAAGCACCACCGCTTATCCAGTTCTGGAACATTCTCACCCTCTCAGAAGAAGCCCTGTACCCACTAGCCAGCATTCCCATTTTCCACTCCTCCAGGCCCCGGGCAACCACGAATCCAATCTCTGTATGGATTCGCCTGTCCTGGACATTTCCTATAAATGGAAGCATAGACCTTTTGTGCCTGGCCTCTTTCACTTTGCAGGCTTTCAAGGCTCATCCATTGTGTAGCCGGTGTCAGTGTTTCATTCTTTTCATGACTGAATCATATTCCATTTATCTAGACATACCATCTTCACTTATTCATTCATCCTGTTGAATGTGAATTCATTTACATCGGCATTTAAATAGCACACGGGGCTAGCGGCTTCTATATTGGTCAGTGAAGATCTAGCACAAGAGGGAGAAGCTTGTCCAAGTAGACAAATTGGAGACCTGAGTTCCAGGGCGAGGCACGGACCCCTGGTGTGGCTAGCCAACTTTATGTTTTTGGTCTACTTGTCTACTAAATGTGAGGGAGGGACGAATTCCTCCCAGCTCTGAAATCCCAAGACTACAGTTTTTTTTTTTTTTTTTTATAGACGAACTCCCTATCCATAATGCAGGGGGTTAGATTCTGGGTGGAGAATGTGTGTTTTAAGACCACCCAAACTCATCTGAGCTGTTGAAAGCTGTATCCTGGCTGGATACATGGGGGAAATATTGGGGCTTCTCTCAAGTGTGTTCTATTTCTGATGGTGTAGGTACTCCGTCTTTGGAGATCTTAGGGGGCATGACTTCTCCCCTTAGGTCTCTGAGATCTGGGCCGGTGGTTACCTTGAAGACCTTCTTGGCCCAGGTCCTGAAAGCCTCTTCTTGCCCACAGAGCTCATCCCCTTCCCTCATCTTCAGGATCCTCTCTCCTCCCAGCTCCTCTAAGAGGGTGTCCACGGCATGTCCAAAGGCGCAGAAATGAGGGTAAGCCCGGGAGCCAAGGCCAAAGACAGAGAACCTGCCAAGGAGACAACAAAAGGTCCATGCTAGAGAACTGTGGGGCATGAGGGGGTGTCTGGTATTATGGATCCTATGTCCCCTCCACCAAATTCATATCTTGAAATCCTAACCCCCAACGTGGCTGTATTTGGAGATGGCACCTTTAAGGTGGTAACTGAGGTTAAATGGTGTCGTAAGGTTGGGCCCTAGTCCAATTGGATTTATGTCCTTAGAAAAGACACCAACATCACTTTCTCACTCTGATGGTGCAGAGAGGAGAGGCTATGTGAGGGCACAGCAAGAACGTGGCCATCTATCTGCAAGCCAGCAAGAGAGGCCTCACCAGAAACCAATCCTAATGGCACTTTGATCTTGGACCTCCAGCCTCTAGAACTGTGAGGAAATGACTATCTGTTGTTGAAACCACCCACTCTGGTATCTTGTTATGGTGGCCTGAGCAGACCCTGACATCTGGTTGTTTCTAGAAGGACTGCGTTTAGCCCATGGTGGTCAGACAGCCCTGAGCCCACCTGGGGAGAGCCATTTTAAAGTCTGGGAGCCCTTGGGGCCTCTTCTCCTTCCCTTCTGGTCTCTGTTAGGTGTGACCATCCTCAGGAGAAAATTCCCAGTGGTCCTGGGATGAGTTAGGGATAGCGATGACCCAGAACCACTGGCTTGTTTCTTGTGTGTCCCGTTCTAAGCCAGAGAAATTAGTCTACTTTTTTGGGAAGACTTGAATTCTATCACTGACACAACCAGATGAGTTTTAAGTATAAAGATAATGAAAATCATAACACAGCTGTCCTTGGGGACCTATATCAACAAGGAGATCAGAAGGACTTGTCATTCGATGGACTCTGAAAAACAAACTGAGGGTTCTAGAGGGGAGGAGGGTAGGGGGATGGGTTAGCCTGGTGATGGGTATTAAAGAGGGCACGTTCTGCGTGGAGCACTGGGTGTTATGCACAAACAATGAATCATGGAACACTACATCAAGAAGTAATGATGTAATGTGTGGTGATTAACATAACAATAAAAAATTAAAAAAAAAGAAGGACTTGTCATTAACACATCAAATGTTCACTGTATGTTAACTAACTGGAATTAAAAACAAAAACTTAAAAAAAAAACCCCACATCAAATGTTGGTGGGTAAACACATTCTTCTAAAAGGGGATGAAAGGTTTATAAATATGCTGACTCCACCCCTTGCGATGTCTATGAAACTAATTTGTTTTGCAAACCCTTTTTGCCTAGATACCACCAAGAAAACATGGGCGTTTGAATCAGTGGGGGTCAAGTTAATGAGATTTTCCTCTCTGTTAAGGTGGGCTGCCTTGACTGAGTACGAGATGGGAAGGGCTGTGTCTCAGATGGCCACTCTTGCTAGTTGACTGTCCTAGAGACACTTTATGTCACACTTTCAGGGCTCGGTCCTGGCTGTGGGTCTCAACCTCACTGGGACCAGAGCGACAGGTTGGTAAGTGGGACAGGAACACCGCACCCTACTTCTTTCCTAGGTTGGAGTTTTCTGCCCTAGACTGTCATCCCAGACAAGCCCAGGCATGGAGCTGGATAAGCTATTCCACGCTGGCTCTGGTTCTGCATCTGAATCTCTTTGTTTAGGATGAAGGGGTCAAGTTGGCCAAAGATTGAGATGGGGGATGCGCGGAAGGTGGAGGGAGAGCTGGAAGGGACTCCCACTCTCTCTGTCATTGGAGAATGCACTTGAGATGGGTCCAGGCATCTCGTCGATCAAGTGAGGGTTAGCTGAAGTTAACATCTGTCCTTGGACACCTACCCACATGCTTTCTCACTGAGCCTTTTGTCCTTTCCTGTCTTTCCTTCCTCTGGGCTTGTAGAGCCTTTCCAAGGAAAGTATGTGGGATTAGGCAGTGTTACCCCCCATCCCTCCTTCACCCGTGATCTTCCTAGAGCTGGATCCCTGTCCTCTTCCTCCAAGGGCAGTGGTGTGACAGGTAGGAGGGCTGGTAACCAGGAGCGGACTCGTTGGAGGGGGCTGGGAAGGAGCACTTTTGCCCCAAGCCCTGCCCCTTAGCTTCAGCCCAATGGAGATCGGAAATTCCAAGCACCAGTCATGACTTGTGGTTACAGCGTTTTTTCCTCAAACATGCAATATTTATGTTCACGGCATCAGCCGTACGTGACTTCCATTGATACTATTGTTTCCTTATGACTACTGTTTAACTTGCTTTTAATTTGTACTCGCTAGCTTATCAAACCCACTTGTTTTCACTAACAGATGGCTCAGGTGATTCATTCATTAGTATGTTTTCTGGTACACCGGAAGACCCGCATCCCAGTTACTTCCTAGACTCACGTTTCCACCACGATCTTCACTTCATGATTTCAAACTTCCCATTGTAAGCCTCCAAACCAGGAACTGGCAAACTTATACATGGGGCTAGAGAGTAAATATTTTTAGGTTTCTAGGCCAAGAAGCAAAATTGAAGCTATTATGTACACCCTTACATAACAGACAGAAAACAAATTCCTGCACATTTTTGTTGAGAAAATAAAAATAAAAAAAATTATTATTACAGTTATTGAGGATAATGTTTTAGTACTATGTCTACTTATGAGGCTAGAATTCCTTTTTCTGGGGGGGGGAGATAGCGTTTTGCTGAATTGAGATTCAACGGTAATGTCTCCTATCATCAAGGGAGTTGCAAATGTTCAACTATAAAAACCATTCCCAGCTCACGGGTTGTGCAAGAGTACAGAGTGGCCGGGCTAAATGCACCTGCAGGCTGTAGCCTGCCAATGCCTGCCCGAAGCCATGATAGATTTAATATGGAAAAAATGGGTCTGGCTCTCAAAGTATAAAACTGATGTTCAATGTCAAGCTAAAACAACGCACCGATGTCAAACCCCACAGAATGAATAACACCCAGGGTGAACCCTAATATAAATTATGCACTTTGTGTGATAATGATGTGTCAGTGTAGGTTCATCCGCTGTACAAATGTACCACTCTGGATGGAGATGGTGGTGGTGGGGGAGGCTGTTTTTGTTGGGGGCTGGGCAGGGAGTATAAGGGAAATCTCTGTATCTTCGTCTCAGTTTTGCTGGGAACCTAAAGCTGCTCTAAAAAAATAAAGTCTATTAAAAAGGGCACCGCTGGACATAAAACTTCAATATCTAGGACCCCTGTGATGTGAATCCTCTACCAAGCATTGCTGTGAGCAGGTACGAGAAGGTTCAGTTGGCAAAGGTCACGAAGATTTGTGGCCAGGCCCGGATACTGGGCTTACATTAGCCTTGTGTTGACTAACATCGGCAAAATCAAGGATGTGACATCCAGTTTTCTTTCTTTCTAAGTGCTCACTGAACTCAATTCACAACTGTTGAAATGCAAAATATCTGTCCGTGTTCTACCTAAAATGACCTCTTGGTATGTGACCACTGTACTTTGGTAAACATGGGATTGGGCCAATATTTTTGAATCTGACTGTACATTAGAGTCACTTGAGGAAATTCAGAAAATAAAAGGCAATGCTTGGTCCCAGTTCTAGACCAATTACATCAGAATCTCTGGAAATGGGGCTTGGTTACTGGTATATTGCAAACATCTCCAGATGATTTTGATGTGCATTCAGGGTTGAGAGCCGCTGGGGCATGAGCATCCAGGGTTGAGAGCAGGGTGTCTCCAGAAGCTTCTATTAGGTGTAAAACATATCACCATGAAGGGTAGTTCATTGAGTAGTTTCTAGGGATTAACATCCTTCAGAGCACATGATATGCTGATGATGGGGTGAGATTTGGGCAATGGAGCTCCGAGAGTGTGTTTAGGAAGAGGTCACAGGACAGCCCAGCTAGTGTGCTTTAACAGCGAGGGGGGAGTCTCCAGACAATGAGAGTGCAGCTGGTTACTCATGAGATGGATGGGAATAGAAGGGAGACCCCCTAACAAAGAGCCCACTTTGCAACTGAATCCAGTTCACCAAGATGTCTTCCCTGATGCCCCCAGCCCCTGCTCACCTCACGTTTGCCAGGGGCCCGGCACTCTCAAAGTTGTCTCTGAGGTCTGGCCCATCGCCCGATGATTTATGGGAGTCAGAATATGAGGAAACGCTATTGAATCGGACCTTGTAGCTCCTGCCAAAACAGAAGAGAGACTGTGAGCTCTGGCTTGGAAACCCTCTTGAGCTCAATACCCCAAAGGATCTTCAAATGACCAGTCCCGTTTCTAGGACTTTCTCTTGCATGTTGAGACCATAAGGCTTCTATGGACTCTTCCAGAATGGATCAACTTACCTTCATCCATTGTGATGATAGCTAGCCATCTGTACATGACACCACTTGTATTTAAAATGTTTCTGACCACACTCGACTCAGGAATCTTGAGAGCAAGATGGTCAAAATGATTTAGTGGGCAAAAAGTCACGAATAGAACAGACCATCCCCTAACCATTAGACCACACTTCCTTGCTTCCCAAATTGTAACGAGCACATGAATCATCCTGGGATGCTGTTAAAGAACAGATTCTGATTCAGCAGATCCAGGCAGGGTCTGAGGTTCTGCATTTCTAAGAAGTACCCAAGAGATGCCAATGCCGCCCATCCCCAGACCTCACTCCGGGTAGCCAGGAACTAACTTGTGCTGTCCGCTATGGTAGCTCTGTGTATCTATTGAAATGTAAAGTTAAATGGATTCAAAAGAAATACAGTTAAAAATTCTGTTCCTCATTTGCACTAGCCATGTGTCAAGTGCTCAGGAGCCACATGGCGCTAGTGGCTGCCATATTGGATAGCACAGCTATAGAACATTTACGCCACCCTAGAAAGTTTTATTGGATTGTGCCGGACAACTCCCATTCAATACTCTCTCCATCAGGTTATGGACCTTGGACATTTCAAGGAGCTGTCACCTTTCCCATTTCAAGGAAATAGTGGAAAATGTTCAGCACTGAGACGTGGCACGAAAGGAGATTGAATTTCTTATTAAACTCTTTTGAAGGGGAAGGAAGATGTCACTGGGATGGAAACCCCAGCACGAGAGGCTCGGGAGCCTTGAGACTTCAAAGAAAGATCCGGTTTCCCTGTTCTCCTCCAAAAGTGGGAAGTGTTGTTCTCAGGCAAAGCAAAAAAAAAAAACAAAACATAAAACAAAACAAAATCCCAAGACAAGAAAGCAAAACAAAACAACTCCCCACAAACAAAAGATCAACACCCAAACCAAAACAAACGACTCAACAGACAAATCTGAGTGCAAAAGACAAAAAAAGGCATTGCGCATTCTGGCAGGCAGGGCTTCTGAGCTGGACGTTCTTCAAAGTTTTCGTTCCAGCATCAGGAAAAGTTCTAAATATATGTAAGTGTATTTTCTGCCCTAAAATAGTCTCACATTGAGTCATTTCTGCAAATAAGTCATGCAACATATCAGGGGGCGGCTGTGTTGTTAGTGTGGGAGGGATGGTTAATGCTTGTGGGTTAAAAATAACAGCACATGTATTTGTATGAGGTTTGAGGCTTTTCCAAATGCTTTCCTCTTTGTTTTTATCCTTTGATCCTCTCAACAACTCCCAGGGGTGGTTGGGGCAGAGCCGGTTTCTCCCCATTTGGCAGATGAGAAAGACTGAGGTCCAGAGAGGTCAAATGCCTTGCTCAAGGTTGCTTGGTGAGTTAGTGGTACAGCCTGGTTTAGGACTCAGGTCTCCTTGAGACTCAGATGTGGCCTTGGATGCTTGCACATTGGGCACACACACCCGCATGCATACATGAACACGAGGCATACATATGGGCACACGCGTGCATGAACATGTGTGCACACAGACGGGCACACCCCCACATGCACACACGCACACACACTCTACCTCTGCTGGCTGTCACGGGTTGCAGCCAGACTGCGGACTCCTGGGTCACCTTGGGGGAGGGGAGGCCCTTTACGGGGAAAGAAACGCAAGGGTTCCGGGTACCTAGAGGGGAGAACGGATGGTGCCCTCTCTCTCCCTGAAGGAGAGGTGAGGGGGAGCCTGTGGTGGTCACCTGGGAAGGAGAGGGGCAGGGAGAGCGAGGACAAAGATGGCTGGGCAGGAGGGACGCAGCTACCCCTTGGATATGGAACGTACGTAAGCTGGGCAACAGGTGCCTTGCTAAGGAGAAGTGTTGGTCTCCCAAAAAGACAGCTCAGCATGCATGCGCCCTCTGTTCTTTGCTTTATGCGGGACTTACAAGCTTTGCAAGGGTACTCATGATTACAGGTCACCTTACGAAATATCTTTAGAACCCAACCCCCCATTGGGACGCAGTTTCACCATGAATATCTTTTGGCTACAGGCTGGTTTTTTTTTTTTTTTTTTTTTTGCTTTGTAAGGTATTTTATCTTCTGAACTCAACCTCTATGTTAGCTAGAATTCCACCACGAGTGTCCAATGGAACGGTTCTAGGGAAAGAAGCTCATTTTCACTGATTTCGAACGTAGGTTTCCAAAGAGGAGAGATAATAAGAACTGGTGTTTACACTTAGGGGCTCCTGAGTTTTCACAAGATGCTTACATCTATTTACTCCCTTGGTTCTTACAAGTTAAGAAGTTAAGGCAGGTATAACCAGCCCTATTTGATGGAAAAAGAAACTGAGGCATGGGTCAGTGAAGTCACCCAAGGAGCCAAAACATCAGCCCCAGTGGACCCCAGACATCTACCAGGTAACATTGCTCACGAGTGGAGCTTAGATCACAAAAACCAGCCAGTACTCGAATGTGAACCCCAGATGCCAAAAGACAATCTCCAGTTACTCCCCGAGTATGTAATGTGACCCTGGATATTCACTTACTTCCTTTCCTCGTGCATAGAGTTGGGGTGCCTCATTTCCATCAAAGCACAGCCAAATTTCTGGAAGCCAAAAGAGATGAGTGAAATGTGAGGCAGAGATTTAGGAACCCGGAACAGGGTCGGGCACTGAGCGTCTGGAGTCCTGGCTGGCACAAGTGGAGCCTGATGCCTCCGGGGGCCAGGATGCTAGACACGGTCAGGGGTTCGGGCTGGGCAGCAGCGCTTGAGCTGCAGGTGCGTGTGGAAGGACCCACTGATTAAGTGACTACAGGGGTGGTGCTGCCACCCCCAGCCCACACATCCCCACTGTGGCTTTCTCTTTATAAAAATATTGTCCCCACTTCTCTCATCTGGAGCAGGGGATGCCAAGGTCCTGATGGGAGCATCCATCCCAAAGCAGGAGCTCACTCGGGTGACAGCATTTTCACTAAGGATTGGCTAATCAGTGGACACCAAAACACTGAGGTCTTGGAATTGTCCAATCTTTGTGGAACTTGGATCCAAATCGAAGTCATGGGCTTTTGACGCTCTGGGAGGATTTGCTGCTGACTGGCAGGTGTTAACTGCTGTCCCTCCTTCTTGCCCCTAGTGGAGAACATGCTAGAACAGGTGGAAGCTCATCTTACCTCCCCATTCTCAGGGGGGTCTCCATTGCCAAAAGTGCTGGTAACCACCAGGACCAGAGTTTCATGTTCCAGATGTACAATGTCATATTCTTCCATGGACATCACCTAGGTGGGTGAGGGTGAAGGAACAGGCAGGGGGGGAGGGAGAGGAAGGGAGAAGGTGACAAGGAGAAGAGTTAAGAGAGAACAAAAAAGTGATGGGGAAAGGAGAAGAAGAGAGACAGAGGAAAAACATGAGTCATCTTGAGCCATCTCCTTTGGAAGGAGAACCAAAAGTTCTGGGTGTCACTATTTCAAGGGTAGAACTAAAAGCTTTTTGGCAGTGTGGGACCTTTCTATGGTCACAGTGGCCTGAAGGACCATAAAGAACCTGGGGGCGATGGTGAAAGGGGTTGGCCTCCTAATAGAGATGGATCTCGATGGAGATCCTTGGGCTTATAACCAACTGATCTTGGAATCTTCTTGACCACATTTAGGCTGGGAATGGCCCGGCTGGCTCTGACCAGGTCTGCTCAGCCTCCTTGCTAATCCTCCCTCCACCAGCATGGGACCTGGGCCAACTAAGTCTGAGACCCTTGTCATAAAGAAGATTATTGTCCTATATCTTAGCATCTCTTGAACAACATTTCTCCAAGTAGGTTCTGGGGAAGCCCAGTCTCCTGAGAGGCTCCTTGAAAATAAGTGAGCCATGAACAAACATGCTTATATTCTAACCCCTTCTCATTTGGAGATTAGAATACAGTGGACCTTGAACAACATGGCTTATATTCTAACCCCTTCTCATTTGGAGATTAGAATACAGTGAACCTTGAACAACAATAAGTGGGTCCACTTATTCGTGGATTTTTTTCCAATAAATACAGTATAGTACTGTCAATGCATTTTCTCTTCCTTCTGGTTTTCTTAACATTTTCCTTTCTCTGGCGTCCTTTACTGTTAGAATACAGTATATAATACATACAACATACAAAATATGTTAATCAACTGTTCGTGTTATCAGTCAGGCTTCTGGTCAACAATAGGCTAGTAGCAGTTAAGTTTGGAGGAGTCAAAAGATATATGCAGATTTTCAGCACCCCTGACTCCCATGTGTTCAACTGTATGGACTTGCAAATTGAAGGCTCTGATATTGAACTGTGTTTAATGCAGGGCTTCCCAAACTGACCCCAGAATGTTTCCTCATAAACCCTCTAAGATTTGGCTCTGAGATGGAGTTTCATTTTGTGATTCCTGGACTCTCCTGGAAGGTCATGGAAAGAAGGGCATCAAAGTCCCTTGCAATTTATATGAATATGCATGTGCATGCCAATGGGCACCTTGGGGTGTGCTTCCATCCATCCTCAAAGGTTCTTCTCTGTTGACTTCCCTCTCTCCCCTTCCCAGCTGTATATTTACCATGAAGAAGCAGGGATCTGGCACTGCCCCATACCCACCTTGGCATCAAAGGCGTGTTTGAAGATCTCGCACAAGGTTTTAGCATAGGCCTGCGACTTGCCTGTCTCTGTGGCATAAAGGATGGTTGCCTTGACCCTCTTGGCCATTGCCTGCCCCATGAGCTTGGCCGAGAACTTGACAGCTCTGGGGAGAAGAGGATGGAGAGGAAAATGGGAAATGTAGAAAGGAGGGGAGATGCCAGACTGGGGCTTTTGGGCAAGAACCATGATCCTTGAAATGTAGTGGGAGAGAACTTTCTCTCTTGATCTTTGATGGTTTCAGGGACACTAGAAGCCTGAATTTAGCACCATATTGACCCCTTTATTAAATCCCTCCAGAGCAACTATTCATGAGCTAACACGGTTGGTTAGTTTTGTTAATTTGTTGCTTGGTTGACCAATCCCAGTCTTGAGAACCTTGGTTTGCCAAGCATGGTCCCCAAAGATGATCATTCATTCATTCATTCATTCATCTAACATTTGTTGGGTGCTGAATCATGTGCCAGGCATAGTTACAGGAGCTGAAGAACATAGACAGCTATCTGTCATGGAGCTTACATTCTAGTGTGTATGTGTGTGTGTGTGTGTGTGTGTGTGTGTGTGAGAGAGAGAGAGAGAGAGAGAGAGAGAGAGAGAATATCATTAATAAATCACCAGGTATTGAGTTAGAAGGAATCTTAGAGGTTTATAAATCCATGAAGGAAGGACTAAATCAGGCTTCATCTTCAGGGTCTTGCACAGAGCCTGATAGCTAATAGGCACTAAATAAATACCCATCAAAAGAGGGAATGAATTTTAAAGATGCTGTTCTCACTGAATCCCTGGGGAGTTTAAATATCAAGTCTAGGCTCTTTCCAGCTAAATGGAAAATTCAGAACCAGGGTTCCTTCCTTCCTGTCAATGAGGGCGTGGGGGTGGCAGACAGGCAGAGGCCCAGGAATGCCTGGGCTCACCTTCTGAGCCAGCATCCCTGGTCTAACGAGGGACCTCAGAGAAGACAAATTGCTAATTACTCCCATCTGGGGATAATTGGTGGTAAATTCATTTTTTTGAGAATCAGGGAAACCACCCACGGTGCAATCCGAGCTCAGGGGGAGAAACAGAAAAGAATAAAAGGTGTCTGGAGGATTCCCTTTGAATGATTGGAGCATAAAAAAGCATCTATAATTAACTACCATTGTTTCCACCCCACACTTAATAGTGCAATTAATGTTTTAGATTTCTTCCTCCCTTTTCTCCCCGAAACAGTTGAACTGAACTGAAGCCCAAGGCTGCCCTCCCCGAGAATATCTGTGATTCTCTTGTTAGGGAAAAAAAATGGTTGCTGATGTGTTCTTGTGTGGCTGGAAGATGGGGTTAGGTGGAAGGAGAGAGGTGGCATGAGCCATGTTAATGGAACAAGGACCTAGGTCTGGAGTCCCTGAAGGACCCACCGGTGCCTTGCTTCTGGGGTTTGTGGCATGGCTGGTGTCTGTTGTCCCTCTAGGGATTGTACGCAGAGAGTTCTGGACCTGAGGGTGCAGATGGAAGAGTCGCTCAGTGCGCACCCAGAGCCTCTGCCGAAAGGTTATCCCCATTAGATCATCTCGGTCAGCCCCACCTCACTCGTCAGCGGGTTCCTTGGTTGGCCACACACCCTTCAAGAATCACTGCTCTTCAGTGGCTTGGCCCATAACCTCTTTCTCTCCCTTCTTTGCTCAGTTAAGTCTATTCATCTCATTCTTTAGCCCAATTGTCATCTTCCGAAGGAAGCCCTCTCTGACCTCCCAAACTCGGTTAGCTCTGTTTACGGCACCATGAATCACTCCTCGACAGCACTTGCAATGTTTACCGTATTTGTGTGATTCTTGGAAAATGAATGGCTGTGAGCTTTGACAGAAACAACATCGATCTGGCTCATCAGGCATCGCTGGAGCCTAGCACAGTGCCCGGCACAAGGTAGGCCCTCGGTATTCATTTGTTGGCCAAATGAATGAATGAATGAATGAATGAGTGTTGTTAGAGTTCAGCCCTGGGTGAGAGTCCTCTTGAGTTGGCTCATCCCAGTTCCTCCCACCTCTGGGTTCAGTGACTTCCTTGTAAGTAGCTTGAAATTGGCCACAGTGGGAGTATTTATACCATGGAAATTGGCAAATGTTACAAATTTATTATTATTATTAACAGTACCATTGTTATTATTTTTAGGAGACCTGGTTTACCAACATGCCATTGCCTCCAAGACAAGAATTTAGGACACCGAGGTGAGGTTGGGAAAGAAAAAAGTTGAAGCAACCTCCACATCTCCGACCCTGAGGCAAAGAAGGTGTGAGGGCGTCAGAGAAGATGAAGTCACATCACATCACATGAGGGGTCAGAGGCACAAGCATTGCCCAGCCTCCTCTTCCTGGGGCTCTCTGGGTTTGGAGGCACTTCTATCCCCCACCTACTTCAGGAGACTTACTCTGCCAGCTTCTTGAAGCCGATGGCTCGCCGCTTTGTGGGAGTCCCATTGGTACCCTTCCAGACGTGGGTGTTCCAAGGCTCAGGCTGGGAAGAGAGGACTATGGTCACTGTAGTGAGGAAGTCTAGCTCCTCTTGGGGGACACTCAGGACTTCCTGGGTGCTTGTGGCTGCCCAGCTTTGTCCAACCCTCGGCCCTTGAAGGGACTGATTCTGCTGCTGGTGACCCCAGGGGTCCTTGCACAGAGTAGCTGGTCCAGTCTCCCTGCATTGTCCTGCTAGACCTTTCCACTCAGCCCTTAATCCCTCTCAAACACTCTCCTGGGGGACCCCAGTAGTCTTTGAGCTAGAGCTGTGCTGGCCAACAGGGTAGCCGCCAGCCACATTGGCTATGGAGCACTTGAGTGCCCAAAGAGTAAGTCTGAATTCAGACATGCTTGAAGCAAAACATGCATCCCAAATATTGAAGATTTAGCACCGAAGAGGCAGGGAGGGGCAGGACCTGGTATTCGAAGGAGGGGGTGAGCCGGTAGTTGAGCATCTCCTGGTGGAAGACCGGGGTGATGCTGCCAGACATGGGGGGCACAATCCACACCCAGTCCGCGGGGCAGCCCCCCCGGCAGCGGTATTCATTCTCCATGTGCTTAATGAAGGACTCGGTGGCAGAGTGGTGGTCAACAATGGTCACTTTGTCACTCTGTGGGAGGAGAGGGGACAGGGAGTCAGGAGGGAAAAGAGACTGGGGTATTTCGGGACTCTGCTCCCCATCGAGCAGCGTTTCCCAGAGGGTGGTCCCGGAGATGATGTTAGGCGGTTTAAAGTGATTCTCTGCATTTCCCTCTCAATTACACCCAGGGGAGAGTCTCCTTTTGGTGCTAACCCATTTTCAACGCCTCTCTTGCCAATTTTCCTCTCTCCTTCCTCCCTCTCCCCCTCTTTTTCACCAGAGAGAGGAACCTCAGGCAGCACTGAGCTAGAATTTAACAACTCTGTATTGTTTTCCTTGTGTTTATTTGTTTATTAATTTATTTAATATTATAATTATCTTCTATTTATGGCAACTGATGCTGACCCTTCATTTATGGTGCTGATATAAAATCCTCTTAAAATAAAAATTTTTAAGTACTCAGGAGGAGTTTATTAAAATTAAAACACAGAAATTGCTGTAGAGGAGGGTGGACTGCATATCTGCGTAACCAGTCCCCAGGGCCCGTGCTCGTTGGCTGGTCTGGATTCACACCTTGTCTAAACAGTGCTTTCCCTCTCTGCCCACAAACCCTTGCCCCTTTCTGCATCTTCCTTCCTCAGTCACTCACCCCACTCACATCTCTCTTATCTCTGGCTCCCTGGTCTTCATGTCATTCGCCCAGTCCACAAACTACGCTCCATCCTTCTCAACGACTCCCGAAAACCTCACTCCCCCACACTTGAGACAGAAGAGGGGACTTCCTTCCCCCTCATTCCATCTCAACCTGTCTCTTCCCTGGTATATTCCTCCATGTGTCCCTTCTCCCTACGCCTGACATTGGGGCCCACGGTCCGTATTCATGTCTATCCATGACTTGATCCGTTCATTCTACTGTATGTGCTTTCCATGGATGTCTAGAAGGGCCTAGCTTCCCAGACTCTCAACCCCCAGAGGATAGAGCTGGTCTCTGTTACAGAGAGGGATCTCTATTCTATAGTCTACTACAGACTTCTGCCCGGGAGAATACCAGCTAATGCCTGCCACCCTGGCATAATTATTAGCGGTGTCTTCCTTTTGCTCTCAAATTATCATGATTTAGATAATAAATTCTACAGCCATCCTATGTAATACCACCTACCACAGAGCCACACACTGAGTGGGCCGATATGCTTCTGATAATGAAGATGGGTATTCATGTCTGTTATGTGATAGTCTGAACCCCCAAGAGGTGGAAAGACACAGAGGATGCCTGCCATCCCAATTCTAATTCAACAAGTCCCAATGCCCCTCCCCCATCTATTCATCTCTTCCTCAAACGGTCTCCACCTAAGATCCAAAGTGGAGACCAAGGCATGTATGCTGGGACGTAGACCTTGCTGGCGGACAAATCCCCCCGCCCCAGGTAGCAAAGTCTCTTGACCTTGGGCTCCAAGCGTGGGAAGGTTTTATAGCTCCCCCTGGAGACTAGACAACCAGGATGTGTGCCTTGTGCTACCTGGAAGCTGTAGAGAACAGCAATGTTGATTTCCACCAGTGCCTGGTCCTTCCACAGGGAGGACGTCTTCCTCATGTCCAAGTTCATCTTCTTGGCCACTTCCTGAAAAAGGAAGGAAACGCAGACTCACAGGCTAGGCCACCTCTGGAGAGACAGGGCTAGCTAGTGTCACCAATGAACTTCTTCACTAATTATTCAACTCCCTTCCAGACTGACAAAGTCACTCAAAAGACTTTTCTATTGAGAATCCACTGGTAGCAGAAAAACCAGAAAGACTTGGGTGGCCCTTTTATTTTTGAGCTTACCTTCTAGTTGGGGAGAGAGACAGTTAATATTGTGATAAGTGCTAATTCCTAGGGAGAAAAAAAGACAAGGAAAGGAGATTAAGAGGGATGGGGGGCCGGATTGAGCCAGGATAGTCAGGGAAGACCAACTGTGGAGGTAGCATATCAGGTGAGACCCAGACGATGAGAAGAAGCAAGGTATCTGCAGGTGTGCAGAGGGAAGGTGCTAGGCAGAGAGAACAGCAGGTGCAAATACCCTGAGGTGGGATCAGGCTTGCACCGTCTGAGATATAGAAAGAAGACCAGTGTATTTGAAGGGCGGGGGGCAGTGAGCCAGGGGAATTGGTGGGAGAGAGAGGCAGGACTGGATCATGCAGGATTTGGGATAAGCCTAGGAGTCAGGATTTCATTCCAAATATCACGGAGAGGGTCTTTGGAGGGTTTTAAGCAGAAGAGTGGGTCTGGAAGTGGCATCATCTGCTTTCTAGAAGGAAAAGCTCTCCACCGATCCTGCTCCACACCTAGAGTAGCCATACTTGGGATCCAGACCATGGGTGCTTTGAGCTCAGGGGGACACCTGCCCGCGTCTGTCTGACAGATAAGGAAACTGAGGCTCAGCAAGGTCCATAGAGCCATTTGGCCTTGGAGCTGGAGCCCAGGCAGACGCATAACATCCAAGACGTGAGAGCAGCTCCCCAGCCAGCACTGGAAACAAACCAACTCCTGACATGTTACAGTTCAAGCTGAACCAGGGGCTGATGTCTGGAGTGGGGAAGACCCAACAGCAAATTCCTTAATTAGAGCCTTGCTTTTCCTTCCTCTGTCAATTCTAGTCACTTGTGGGAGCCCAGGTCTCATTATGGGGCTAGGAGGTGACAATTTCTCAGGTTTGGGTAAACTCCTTCCCAGCCCAGCTGTCAACATTTATACAGAACCGTGGTTGGACCAGGAGGGCTGGCGCGGGAGCGCATCTCATTTAAGATACTCGGGGAGGACTCCCTGCAATCGAAATGTAAGCAGAGATCACGAAAGCAGATCTCATATTAACTCATTCTTTGAAGCTGGGGTGTTAGGTTCTGCTGTGGTCCTTTGGCAGTGACACATCCACAGAGAGAAATAAATTTCCTGCTCTACATAAATACATACAAAACTTGAGTTATTTTATGAGAGAGGAAAGCGTATATAGCCATTATGCTGCTCTTGTCACTTCTACACCATTACTTTGGTTACAAGAATGGAAAGCAGTTGCAGGAAAAAAAAGGACTCTATGATTTTAAAAAAAATCCCCAAATGTGACTTGGGCCACATCTACGGAAATTGCCTGAAATGTCTTTTCCTTTCCTGCCAGAAGTTTGCAGAGATCAATGGCTACCCAGTAGAATCTTCTGGGGAGCTTTGAAAAATGCTGGTATCGAGGCTCTATCCCTGAGCAATTATATCCGAATCCTGGTGAGTGGGATGCAGGCATAATAAAGTTCCCCAGGTAATAATTCCAGTGTGTGGCAAGGCTGAGGACCCCTGGCTTCCATTTCCAAGCTAATAACCATGGGATTTGGGGCATATAACGTTGTCTGAGTTTTAGGTATACAAATTTAAGGCCTTGGTTTGTTTGATACATTTATATATTGCAATATGATTACCACTGTTAGTTAATACCTCCATCATGTCACATAATTATTATTTCTTTTTCCGTGGTGGGAACAATTAAGATCTAGTCTCTTAGCAACTTTGAAGTTTATAATTCAGTATTGTTGACTATAATTACTCTTCTCTGCATTAGATTTCCAGAACTTATTTATCTTTTCGCTGCAAGTTTGTACCCTGAAACATCTCCTCCCTAACTCCCCCACCCACGAGCCCCTGGTAACCAGCATTCTAGTCTCTTTTTATGAGTTTGGTTTTTTTACATTCCACATACAAGCAATATCACACAGCGTTTGTCTTTCTCTGTCTGACTTATCTCACTTAGCATAACGTCTTCAAGGTCTATCCATGTGGACACCCAAGGATTTTATTTTATTATTATTATTTCTAAAGACTTTACTTACTTATTTGAGAGAGAGAGAGAGAACAGACAGACACAGGCAGGGGGAGGGGCAGAGGGAGAGGGAGAAGCAGGTTCCCCATTGACCAGGGAGCCCGACACGGGGCTCAATCCCAGGACCCTGGGATCATGACCGGAGCCGAAGGTAGACGCTTAACTGACTGAGGCAGCCAGGCGCCCCACACCCGTGGATTTTAACAACAGAAACCTAATGCTCAATTCTGAGTTCTAATCTTGCCTTATTTACTGTGTGACATAGGCCCAGTGCTTGACTTCTCTGTTTCTCACGCCTCCGTTTGAAACACAGCCCGCCACACAGTTGTTAGGAATCAGTTGCTGGCAGGACCATAGCTATCCTGATGCGTCTGCCAGATTTGAGCTCCAGACTCCATCCTAGCAGCCTTTAGTAGATGAGGATGACTCAGCCAAGGAGGGAATCAGACCCTCCACTGAGAAATGCATATGTCGGCAAACGGCTGCCAACTCTCCTCCCTTGTTTTTCAGGGAAGAGGCAAGAAACCTTCCGAGTTCATGGGTCATTTTCAAGCCATTCTAATAAGAGGCCGTGTAGCCGGGTGGTTAGGAACTTGGGACTGTAAAGCCAGACTGAGCTCACATCCCCGCTCTGCCACTTGCTAGCTGGCTGACCTTGAGCTTGTCGCTTTAACCTCTGAAAGGTCTCAGCTTCCTCATCTGTGAAACGGGAATTGTCATACCCAGAGGTTGTGCTGGGGATGAAATGAGCACATCATCTATACATGGTGCTTGGCACAGTGCCTAGCCTGTAGCACATGCACTGTTCCCACTGCGGATGCTCTGGGGTGGCTGGGGGCTTCACCAGCAGTGCAGCCTCTGTTCTAACCTCTCCCAGTTTCCAAGACCCAAAGCTCCGCTGTGGGGAAGGACCGATGGGTCCGGCCCCTCTGCCTCCTGCCTGCCCATCATGACGGCCGGGGAGGGACCTCACCTCCAGGATGTTGTATCGAGAGTTGTCACAGTAGTCGCGGACACCGATCTCAGTGCCCATGTACCAGCCGCTGAAGGGGCAGGCGCTGAACTCCAGGCCGCCAATCTCCAGCAGCATGTTGGACACAGCGGGGAGGCCGTACCACTT
This sequence comes from Callorhinus ursinus, assembly GCF_003265705.2. Taxonomy (NCBI): domain Eukaryota; kingdom Metazoa; phylum Chordata; class Mammalia; order Carnivora; family Otariidae; genus Callorhinus; species Callorhinus ursinus. The sequence goes on along the minus strand of NW_027397103.1, from coordinate 4,819,225 downwards.
CAGGCCCAGATCCTTGAACCACTCAAACCTGCGGAGAGCGACACGGCCCAGCTTGCAATGGGGCAGGAGTCTCTCAGGCAGACTGGTGGGCGGGGCAGCCAGAGTCTGGGGGTGTGGAAAGGCCAGCAGCCTCCTGGGACTTGCTATGTCGGCATCTGACCCCTGGGCCCCACTTCAGACCTGTGGGATCTCAGGCTCCATAGCCGGGTCCGATGATATGCATTTTTAACGTGTCTCCCAGGTGATGTGGAGGAACATGCAAGCCTGGGAGCTGCTGCGCTGGGCAGCTATTGATCTCCCAAACCCACTCTGAAAGTTAATCCAGGAGGAAGGGAGTCTTGCCAAATGCTTTCCTACCTCAGGGACTTTGCACAGCAGTTCCTTCCTCCTGGGAGCTTCTCTCTTCCTTCTGTGTCTGTCCAGCCCTTACCCAACCTTTAATTCTCAGCTAAAATGCTGCTTACTCTGGGAAGTCCTCCCTGATGCTCAGTTTAGGTTGGGTCAGGTGGCTTGATGACTCTGGGCACCATAAAATTTCTTTTGTAGCACTTTATTGGAATTAAGCGGTTATTTGGGCAATAGTATGTTTAAGTTCTCCTTCTTGGGACCGAAAACACCGTGGAGGCAGAGACCAACTCAGCTACAAAGGCTTGCATAATGGCGGGCCCAGAGCAGGAATCACAAACCATGTTGAAGGAACGCATTAATGAATGGAGGCCAGGTTTCACCAGGAAGACCGGGTGAGTTCCCAGATACTGGGCAGTGTATGAAGCCTCGGGACACTTGTTCCCTCTCCAGGGCTGGGACGAGGGTGAAGTCAGTAAGGCTCTAGCCTTGGGTGCAAAATTTAAGGGGGCTCCAACAAACCCAGTAATTACGACCAGTACTAATTTTCATTTATGTTATATTCTAAACTTACTCCGTGTTTTCCAAACAAAATCAATGCAAAAAAAAAAAATCCACACAAACAAACTATCAAAACTTTAAAGGAAGACAGGCCCCACCTCGCAGGTGCATGGCTCACCTTGCCTGCTTCACCTGAATCTCAGCCCCGCACTGGGTCCTGTCTTTATTTAAAAGTTTCATGTAAAAAAGTTTTTTTTTTCATGTAAAAAAGTTTTAAATTAAATTTTGATAAAATTTTTTGACATACAAATTAATTTTGATAAAAAGATTGCATTAAAAATAATACCTGTCTGGATTATTGAGCTCCCCCCCAACCCCATTTTGCCTCCAAGGTCAATGTCTCCCTATGGATTTCCTTCACTTTCAAAGCGTGAATTCTGCTCATGCTGCGGGCCCAGCCCTTGCAGTTCCTTCCTGGCTCCAAATTCCTTCTGGACTTGACCCACATCAGGTCACGTAGTTTTAAACAGCTCTATTTTAAAATGAGTGCCCACGACAAGACAAGAGGTGCTTCTGCCTTTCTGGAAAGCTGGACAAAGGCTGGAGAAAGGGCAGGTCCTGGCTGATGGCGTAGGAGTGGGGTGAGAAGGGAGATTATGGTTCTGAAGAGATGGTCATCCCCTGGCTGGCCAAGGAGGACTTACTGCTTGGAGGGGGGTGTCCACTGTGAGCAAGGAAGCAAGACCTCCTTTTAGCCTCTTTCTGGGTTGGAGGGAGAGCCAGGGGGTTTAGGGAGAGGCAGAGAGGGGCACTGGGTGAATCCCACCCCCGCCGGCCCCCCCAGTTCCTCTTACTTGGGGTGCCTGATGGGCACTTCCAACACCAGCTCTGGAGGGATCTGGAAGAGCTCAGGGTCGTTGCCATTGGCCTGGAGCAGGAGTGGTAGGACATCGAAGCGGCCCCTTGGGGGTTTCCAGCCCTGCTGCATGCAGATCTGCAACCAGAAGTGACCGTTCACGCCACTACCACTGCTACCGTGCCCCAGACCCTCCAGACACTGGGGCAGCAGGAGAAGGCGCAGAGATCCCAGTGCAAGCTGGCAGGCAGCACCTTCCTCTGGAGGCTCTGGGCCACACTGTTCTTGTCCACCGGGAACTCCCAGAGGGCAAGCGCAGAATCTGACTGTTGTAGCTATAACACCCTTGAGCACAGGGTCTGGTGCGGAATCTGTTGTATCTATAACACCCTTGAGCACAGGGTCTGGCACGTCCTAGGTACTTGCTCTGGAACTGTGTGCATCGGGTACCCTGAGATAGAAAGAAAACCTGGGGCGCCTGAGTGGCTCAGTCGTTAAGCGTCTGCCTTTGGCTCAGGTCATGATCTCAGGGTCCTGGGATTGAGCCCCGCATCGGGCTCCCTGTTCGGCGGGAAGCCTGCTTCTCCCTTTCACACTCCGCCTGCTTGTGTTCCCTCTCTCGCTGTGTCTCTCTCTGTCAAATAAATAAAAATCTTAAAAAAAAAAAAAGAAAAAAGAAAACCTACCACATCTGACAAGGACGGAATTATTAGAATTTGTGCATAAATGCATCAGTCAGAGCAGCTGTCCAATTGAAATATAAAGCAAGCCAATAGGTAATTGAAAACTTTTTAGTAGCTACATTGAAATTTTTTTTAATTTTTATTTTTTTAAAGATTTTATTTATTTGAGAGAGAGAGAGAGAGGGAGAGGGAGAAGCAGACTCCCCACTGAGCAGGGAGCATGACGTGGGGCTCGATCCCAGGATCCTGAGATCATGACCTGAACCGAAAGCCAGACGCTTAACCGACTGAGCCACCCAGGTGCCCCTTTACTAGCTACATTTAAAAAAGTAAAAAAAAAAGCCCAACCAAAAAAAAGGTGAAACAATTTAAATAATATGTTCATTTTAAATAATACATTTTAATTTCAATAATATTTGATTATCAGTTACTAATCATCATAATTATAATATTTATTATAGTGATATTAACTTATTAATATTATATTAAAGTATTGATAGCAACATATTTAACATTAAAGTTAAATATGTAATATGGTTATCCAATAAATATGTCAAATATACAATATATAACAGAATTAAATAATTAAATGTATTAATCATTAATGTCATAATGATAAATTATTAAATACATTAATATTACTATAATAAAAGATATTGAACCTAAATGTTAATACATTTATTAACTCAATAGGTGTATTAATTTTTAATAAACATAATAGAGTAGTCTAACATTATCTACAGTATTATTTCAATATGTAATCAAGATAAAAATTATTAATGAGGTACTTTCCACTCTCTGTTTTGTTCTCAGTCTTCGAGATCCGGTGTGTATATTTACACTTCGGACACACCTCAGTTTGGATTTTTCCAGGGCTCACTAGCCACCCACCCATGGCTGCCACGCTGGACAGAGCAAAACAAGAGGGTTTCAAAAGATCCAGTTACGTGGTTATGTTTGGGGTGATTCTTTCTGTGGTGTCAGTAGGAAGAGGAAGCACGAAATCAGGGGCTTAGGAGAGAACATGTGCTGTTAGCAAGGTTTCTGGAGACAGAAGCAGAGGAGGAGGCCAGGAGGACAAGGTCAGCCAACTATGCAGTTAGCGCTCAGCCAAGTGGAGCCGAGAGTCTGGCTGAGTCGAAATCGGCACAGGTGCAACTCCTGGTCGCCCTGGTTACAGCCCCTTCTTCCCGATAATAACATTTTAATAAGAAAAGCCACATGCAAATGAAGTCAGCAGTAATGAGGGACCGGAGCAACGCTTGATCTTGCCAGCTCTGTCCTGAGGGGTGGCGTTTGAGGAAAGAACAGAGATGAATCTCAGCTGGGGATGAGTGGGTGATAAATAAGAGGGGTGCCGGGCTGTGTGCCCGAGATCATTCTAGGCATGGGTGACCCACAGTGTCTCCTACGGGCACAGGTGCTGTTAAGCTACCGTGCATCACCTATGCTACCTGTCTGCATCCCCACGGATGGGAGATGGTGGTGTTTGCTTTCCTGGTGGCTTTTATGAACTGACTCAGGCTGCCAGAAACTGTGATCGTCTTGGTACAATGCAGAGACGAGCCCATCCAAAGAGAGGCTGGATTGCTAGAACTGGGTGATCGGATGAAGGAATGATAGGAGTCTGCTGTATTACCCAACTCAGAGCAGGTATACTTGTCAGCTTCTCTCCTGCTGGGGGGAGGCAGGAGATTTGGACTGCACTTCCAGCTTTCTCTGTGCTCATTTAGTGGTCTTGGATAACTCACTGGGCTCTGGTGAGACTCAGTCTACTCATCTGTGAAGTGGGACAACAGTTCCTATCATGAGAGCTGGGGGAGGTAATGGCTGCAGATGACCAAATGGCCAGCTGGAAGGGAACCAGCCGGACTGGGGGCAGCCAAAAGGAACAGGAGGTCCAGAGAGGAGTCCATGGTGCCCCTTCTGGCTGCTTTCCCTATGATGATAACATTAAAGTAAGAGATGGCTGTGGATAAAGCCAGGTGGGGGGACTGAGAGCCCAGGCGAGGGCCAGGGGGGCACACACCTCTGTGAATTCCACATTGGCTGGGTCCCCAAGGATGGAGCCGTCGGGCTGCTTGTAGCCGGCGTAGCGGATGAGCTGAGAGTTCCAGACTCGGAAATCATGCTTGCCGTCAGTCCTCTGCGGAAATATGGTGATGGCCGACCTGTGGCAGAGAGAGGGGGACGTGCGGTGTCAGGGCGGGGCTTGCACCTTGCGGACCTATTGGAAAGGGCGTCACCCAGGCCACCCAGTGCGTGAGGCTCAGGGTGGATGACCTCTGTGCCAAGGTCCTCAAGGGACCACGGAGCCGCTGTTGGAAGGGAGGGACCGTGCCCTGTCCCCACACTGGAGCATTGGTCTGAGGAAGGGGGGAGGATGGGAGGCCCCACGCCAGCCCACCGAACAACAGAGACTGCTGCTCTAACTGGAAACTCTTAAACCCCCTTGACTTGGGCCAGTTTCCTAGGGGTTCTTTGGCAGCAGGTGACCTCCAGGGAAACAACATGGGATCCTCCTTCCCTCTAGGAGCCCACCACTGATTCCAGTCTTGCTCTTAACTTCCTTAACTTCTTGCCCCACCTGCGCCCATTCCCAGTACCATACAGAAGTCTACACACTTACAGCTAAGAAGAAATCTTACTGCTTCCTTCGTACTCACATTTATTTACTTTAAATGAAAACTGGAGATCGCCACTGGCCTCGCCTACCTAAACAGGCAACTAGAGAGCGTATACCGTTATTACATTGCAGGAAGGTGCTGTGGTTTGCTGAAGGCACCTAGCTGGGGCCCAGTTCGCTCTGCTAACAGGGAGATCAGCAGCGTTAGAGAGGTGTTAAGGATGTCTTCTCACCGAACTGAGACTTTCTCTTTGGCATCATTAGAAGGATTGAAAACAATGGAAAGGAGAATGACTTCTTTACAACGTGGTTCAATGTGGTCTCATACCAGGAGCACCGGCCACCCCGCTCATCAGTGCCAACCGTGGGCTCAATCCCAGGCTAGGGGAGCCACCACCCTGGCTTGTGTCCGCATGAGGATCACATGGCAGGTCCAGCCCATTGCTTGCAGATCTTCTCCTCTACACATTCTGCCCCTGGAACTTGGCCCTGCTGCCCATGTTGGCAGGAATCCCTCTCTGCTGTCATGTACCCAAATTCAAGGCCTGACTCAGATTCACTTCCTCCACAAAGCATCCCCTGTCTCATCTGTTCCCAGGGCCACCTTCTTTCTGAGCACCTGTGGGTCTCACCGGTTGCGCAAGACTGTATCATATTTAATACTGCAGGGTGACTGCCCCCTCGCCCATTATTGCCTTGTAATAGCACCATTTAGAAACTACCAGAACAGCCCATAAGCTCCTTGAGGGCTGAGACCTTGACTGGGCCCTCCTTTGACGCTCAGGATATACAGGAGGGTTCTTTGATGTTCTCCGAGGGGTAAGGTCTTTCAGGAAAAGATGGAAAGACCAATTCCCCAAGCAGGCTCTAGGCTTATATTACAGGCCCCTTCCCTACTGGTGGGCTCAGCTGGAACAGTGTTTCCTTCTCAAGGAAGGGACACAGCCAAGAAAACCCACGCTTAATGCAAGCAAGCCACTATGGGGATGAGCTCAGTGCAGCCTGGGGTTTGTGGGAATGAATCTCCCTACAGTGGCGCACACGGCCCCACTGTGCGGCTGGTCCTCAGTGGTTGGGACCAGATGCCGGGGCAGAACCAATGGATGGCACAGGATTGACAAGTAGACCTGCCTGGCTGCAGGGCCCCAGCTGTTTCCTTCCAGGTGCAACTTGCCAGCATGGAAGCCACCAGCCCACACCGGTGCCTCCCTGCCTTGGCCTCCTTCCCGGGGCTTTGTTCTTTGTTCGGGGCAAGAGGAATCCAAGCTGTGGCTTGGCTTGGTGGAACCTGAAGGAGCTGTGTCCACAGCGGCAGGAAGAGACATTGTCTTTGAAACCCAGGAAAATTCTAAGGCAGCTCCAGGCCACACAACAGGAGCTGGTACAAGCTGATTACTGCAGCCACTGGGATTTTCCGAGTCCTGGGAATGGGACGCACTCCTTCCTGCCCCCTCCACGGGTTGATACTGAACTGTGGGTTGAACGTGATATTGGCCGCTATGGCTTTGCAAACCACGCAAGAGTCTGTTTCTCCCAGAAGAGACAGGACATGGCAGGTAGAAAAAAGCAGCCAGGCCTCCTCTCCCCGAGAGGAAACGGGGAGCATTTCCTCAGCAGGTGAGCCAACTCCAGACCCTAAGGATCAATGCTTTGGGGACATTAGACTCCCCTCCCGCAAGCTGGCAGGCTCACCTGAGGTTCCCTTTGTTGGTGGCATACTTGATGTGGTTGCATATGTAGTTGAACATCCCATGAGCCGTGGTGCAGTCGCGGGCATCGAACACCTGCCAGGGGTACATGGTGAGAACGGTGCCTTCTCCTCCCCTCCTTGGCTCTCCCAGTGTGGCCTGCCCAGGCAGGGAGAACCTGGAGCCCACTCCACTGCTGCCCCACTTGGGGAGAGAACCCTCCACTAATGAGACCTAGGCTGGGTTTTATAGTGTTTTTTTTTTTTTTTCCTATCCTTATAACCACAGTCATCAAACCAGGAAAAATCCCCTGAAAGCAGGCACGGCGTGTAGGTGCATGTGGTTACAGGATGATGAGTGAAGAAGAGACTTTAGTGGGCTGGATGGATTTCCTGCTAGGTTACTAGGGATCAGGGATTTAAAAACAAAACAAATAACAACCAAACAAAACCCCCTTGAACTTGATAATGAATCTATTTCCAACTTCAAACTACTCCCCAGGGGACAGAGAATCGAATGCTTTCAGGGAGTAGGCAGATAGTATAAATAAGCAAAGAGAGTAGGTGGAAGACAAAAGGGAGTGGTGGGGTCTGTGGTAAACTGGAGAGCATAAACCTTACCAAGAGACATGCAAGTTCCTTTTTAAATAGCACTGTGTTGGCTCAATGAGACATGACTATAAGGCAGATTCAGTCATGATCTGAGAATCTGGGACGCCATGACCACTATCTGATATCTCACCATGCCTTCCGGATGCCCTTGGAAAGAGCTGACCCTTTGTAAGGCTCATCCCTCCCCACCCACCAAAGAGCCTTACCGCCTACCTGCAGCTTGGACCACTGGATCCTGCCAACGCAGCGGGACGCGTTCCGCCAGGCGTGCTTCGCCCCATAGATGAGCTCCGTGTCTTTGAGCTGGTAGGTGCCGCTGGTTTCGATCTCTTTGTTCACCTCTTCCAGCCTCTCTGTGTGGGCTTTGGAGCCAAATCTGAGTGAGGAAGGACAGGACATGGGATTGTCACCTTCTCTCCTGAATTAGGGGTCAGTGGAAGGAGCGAGCCATTCCAGGAGGGCAGAAGCCACAGCAAGTCTGAGTTGGTATGTGGCCACAATAGTTCAAGCATAAGCAGATGGCAAACTCAAATGCCCACAAAGGTCCAGTAGTGACTGAACTGGCTGGGTGGGGACTGTGGCCAGTGGGTGAGCTTGTGCCCGTTTCAAAGGGGGGCAGCTAACACTCTGCTCCTGCCAGTTGTCATCTTGTAGGAATGGGGGCCCAGGGCTGCCAGGTCTCCTTTCAAGAGAAACTGGAAATCTGATTTTTATTTTAATGTTATTTATCTATTTATTTATTTTTAAAGATTTTATTTTTAAGTAATCTCTACAGCTAATGTGGGGCTCGAACTCACAACCCCGAGATCAAGAGTCATGTGCTTCACCAGCTGAGCCAGCCAGGTGGTCCTGGAAACAGATTTTTTTTTTTAAAGATTTTACTTATTTATTTGAGAGAGCGAGTGAACACAAGCAGGGGGAGCAGCAGAGGGAGAGAGAGAAGCAGGCTTCCCACTGAGCAGGGAGCCCGATGCAGGGCTCAATCCCAGGACCCTGGGATCATGACCGGAGCTGAAAGCAGACGTTCAACAGACGGAGCCACCCAGGTGCCCCTGGAAATCTGATTTTTAAAGACAACTCTTCCTGGGGTTTTCTGCAGCTGTATAATATTCCATGACTTGGAAAATACCACTGCTTACTTACACATTCTCCTGTTGAGGGAGCTGAGGTGGTTTCAGTTGGCTCTTTGATTTTCATTTTTTTTCCTATTATAACAATATCTCAGTGAACATTTTTATGTATGTCTTCTGGTGAACAATTGTGAGAGTTTCTTTAGGGTAGTATGCCTAGACACGGAATTGCTTGTGATGTTTCAAATTTAAGCAACACTTTGCAGGCCAAACAGAGACACTTCTGGGGGCCAGATTTAGCCCTTGGGCCACCAGTTTTCAACCTGTGTGTATGGAGGGCAGAGCCCTCATGGTTAGGTCTTGGTTCAACTGTCATAGAGTTGGAGCTGAAGTCTTTGTCCCAGTACTTGGTAATTCACCCTGGGTCCCCAGAGTCAACACACACTTGCCTTTTAATTGACGAGTAGTACTGATCGATGAACTCTTTGGCGAGAGGGAAGAGCTGTTCTTTTGTGCGGACATCTTCAGGCCTTCGTATTTGCTGAGAAGGGAGCATAATGGAGCCCATACAGATGTGCTCGGTGCATCCTGTTTCCTGGAGGGAAAAGAGAGAGTTGGATGATCACTTGGTTTTAGCACAAGTGGGGCTGTGGACCTGGATCTGACATTTGTTGTAGAGTTTACCTGGCCTTTAATTCCCAAACAGGATTTCTCAAGTACCAGCTTCAAATCATTGGATAATTTGACCATCATAGGATGGTGGTCATCAATCAAGGTAAGGATCGACAGGCAGTATTTTCAGGTTCTGAAAGTGTTTGCTCTACTCAACTAGGGGAAGAGGGCCTTTCTGACTGGCATTCGCTGGGAATTAGACTCATTGGTACTGAATCCCCAAATAATTTTTTTGATCCCATGTTGATCTAGAAGGAACTTGTAGGTGGTTGTAGTAGCTCATTCGAACACATCTCTGGGACATTGACTGCAAAAAAAATAGCCCCAATTCTTCTCTGCCCTATATTCACACCCTTTGCAATGTGACAGCTGACCCCTCAGATGACTGCAGATGCTTGAGATCAACAGACCAGCAGAACCACTGAGCCAATCTGTGGACTTTTGAAAAATAATAAATGGTTGTTGTTTTTAAGCCACTGAGTTTCAGAGATATTTGTTACACAGCAATACCTAACCAATACAATGTTCTTCCAAGAGGCTCACTTTCAACAAAATGTAAAGCAACATGTTGATTGGCTGGCTATTAAAAATATGACATAAAAGTTGGGCGCCTGGGTGGCTCAGTTGGTTAAGCGACTGCCTTCGGCTCAGGTCATGATCCTGGAGTCCCGGGATCGAGTCCCACATTGGGCTCCCTGCTCAGCGGGGAGTCTGCTTCTCCCTCTGACCCTCTTCCCTCTCGTGCTCTCTATCTCTCATTCTCTCTCAAATAAATAAATAAAATCTTTTAAAAAAATAAAAATAAAAATATGACATAAAAGTTTAGCTGAGATACAGTGAAAGCAAGGAAGGGCTTGTTCAATACTTCATCAGTGCTCTGGTTGCGAGAGACAGAGAAAATGTGTTCAGAACCAGCAACTCCTCCACTTTTGGGTTCTTTTGGGTTCAAGGTACACAAATAAAAAGTATTCCCAAGAGTGAATAAGTAGCCACCAGCAGTTCTCAAATGGAAGTGGATTTCCCACCCAGGGGACACTGAGTGATATCTGGAGACATTTTTGGTTGTCACAATTTCAGGGGGGTGACAGATATCTCGTGGGTATAGGCCAGGAGTGATGCTAAACACCACACAGCGCACAGGGCAGTCCCCACAACAAAGACTTAGCCAACACCAAACATGGTTAGTGTGAGGTTGGTCTACATCCTGCTGGGATACTCACCAGGGTGCTCTTAAGGTGAAGGGTGTCAGTGAGGACCACGTCGGTCTCCCAGTTCTTGACCTTGAGGAAGCGGGGGCACTTGGAGGGGCTGCCATTCTTTGTGGGAGACTGTTTTCCCGAGGCAGGGGGCTGGAGGAGAGAAGGAAGGATGGGACATTAGACAGGGTCCTGAGGACACTGGAAAACTGCCTCCACTGGGGTGGGGAGCAAAGTTGCTTTTCCTAGAATCTGCCAGAGTCACCAAGTATCTGCACAGAGTGAAGGACTCATTCTCCCAGGGTAACACATGCTAACCAGGGAACCTGGTGCCTCTGCCTATGCTGAAGGAGACACCGTGGAAAAGCCTTTTGTGTTCTGTTCTGCAGGGAGGGGCCTCTCAAAGGTGGCCTCTCTGGTGTCTAGCAAAGGTCCTAGCATAGAGCAGGGATTCACTGAATGTCTGTTGAGTGAGTAAATAACCAAGGGACGCTGTCAGCCTCTCTGAATGGTACCAGCTTTCAGGCCTGTGGATGTCTGGGCTTTCCTGTTACAGTCCAAACTCACTACTTCTGGTGAGTACTGGGAAAACAGGAAAGATCCAATTAGAAAGTTCTGAAGCATAGAATATTTCTCCCAAATGTCAGGTTTCTGCCTCTCAAAAATGCCAAGTGTATCCCTGCCTCAGGGCCTTTGCACTGACTCGTCCCTCTGCACTGAACACCTTCAGTCCCCCATTTTCTTCACTTCCATACACAAAATGCCCAGTCGGTGGTGGGGGAGAAGTCCTGGGCTCACCAACATTGGCCCATCCATTTTAGACCTCATTAATAAGGATTACATTCTGTCTTGGGTGTTTCTGAATAATTGTCTACCTGCCTATGCATCAGAAAAGCATGGGTGTCAGTCAGCAACTGGAAGGGAGAGGCAGCGGGCACACTCTGCCACGTCAGCTGAGTGAGAGAGGGAAGACAAGCCAGTGTGGAGTGACACTCATGCCAAGAAGGGAGCACTGGATAGTGACCTTGCGGCAGGGCATTCACACACTCAACTGGTATTTATTGAACACCTACTGTGTGCTAGACACTGTTAGACACTGGGGGCACTGTAGTGAACAAGACAGAGAGTGACCTGGCCCTTCTGGGACACTGCTGGGAGAGAAGTGGAGATAAATCATAAGTAAACCCACACATGAACCACTAGAATATCAGTTGGTGATAAGGATATATGATGATGAGGGGGGGGAAAAGGCAAGTGCAAAGGCCCTGAGGTAGGGATAAGCTTGTTAAGTTCAAAGGACCAGCAAGGAGGCCAGTGTGGTTGGAGTGGAAGGGTGTGGTTAGTGTAAGGAGATGAAGTCAGACAGGAGGAAGGGTCCTCATCTCGTTGGCTTGGAGGAAATCAGGTGGGTGAGGAAGATGTGAAGTACAGTGAAGTGGGCTGAGTCCGGGAAAGAAATCATAGAGTATGCCGAAGGGCTAATATTGTAAACCGGCATTCAAGAAGCACTTACGATATGTGAAGCAAAATCTTATCATGCCCATTTTACAGATGAGGAAACTGAGGCACAGAAAGGTTAACTAAGTTGTCCAAGGTCACAGAGTTAGTACACTGGAGCCAGGAGTCAAATCCTGGCAGTCTGCCCTTCACACCGTGTCCTTAACTACTGGACTCTCCTGCCTCTTGGCCATTATGTATAATTCATTCATTCATTCATTCAACATGTGTTTACTGAGTATCTCCTATGTTCCAAGCAAGGTTGCAAGGGCCAGGCTACAGTGACAAACTAGATAGATGTGATTTCTGCCCTCATGGAGTTCACAGTGCATTGTGGGAGTGAGGGGAGGGATGACAGGTGAATGATCATTAAAATCAAGGGCAATGGGTGCTATAACATGGGATGTTGGCGGTGTATAAGGAACTGTGGAAGCACATAGAAGAGGCACCTAACCCAGAGCATTTGACTTCTAATTGAGACCTGAAGGACAAGTGGGTGTTAATCAGGCAAAGAGAGAAGAGCAAGGTCTTGCAGGCAGAAAGACCAGCTTATGCAAAGGTCTTGAGGTGAGAGGCATACCATAGCTTCCAGAACCATGCAAGTGACAGCAGAGAACAAATGGAAGGTGCCGTGACTCATGATCTTCCATACCTCCCTGCTGTGGCCAGATCCAGTCATCCCCAGTGGTCCCCATCTCAGTGCTGGGCATCACCATCCATCTGCCTGGGCAAGCCATTGGGGGGGGTGGGGAGCTATCCTGGACATCATTCTCTTTATCCCCCTGCACCTGATCCGTCCCCAAGTCCCACCATTTTAGCTTCTAAAGAGCTCTAGAATCCACCCCCTATTCGTTCTCCCCATTTAACTGACCAGCACGCCGGCCAGACCAACATCATCTTTCAGTTGCATGAATGCAATCACCTCCTAAATCCTACCCATCGCTTACTGCTACTGGTGTTATAATCCACACCAGCAGGTTTCAGTACTATAATCTACATAATCATCTATGGTACACCTGTTAGTCCTATTGGTACTGCCATTGTCACAAGTATTACTACAGTCCGTCCACACCAGGAGCAGAAGGATGTAGAAGAATTCTTCCCTTCTTTCCCATTTGTACTTTCTGCCTGCTAAGCTCCAAGTTATTTTCCTTCTGTCCCCTCGTGAAGCCACATCCCAGACAGCTCCATTTCCTTTGAAGGCCTGGCCAGACAGCCCCAACGCTTCTTTAAGATCTGTCTTCACTACAGTCTCTTCTGGCAGACATGCAGGGGAGGGGAAGCGATCTTTGGGCAAGACTTGGTAGCGACAAATTCCTCCGACCATGCCAACAGCCTGAAGCCATGAGAACCAAAAAATCTGACCTTGCCCAGGTGGGAGGCACCCCAGCGATCCTCCCTAAACACGGAGCATCACTCAGCCAGTTTGCAAACTCTCTTGACCATCCACATGGATGCCCTAGAGGCTGGGGAGAGGCTGGAATCCCAGACGTGAGGTAACAGACACAGTGGGGAGCACCGTGAGGCAGGAGGAGGAGGTGTGGGGTGCGGCTGGTGGGTGGGCAACCAGCAGCCTTCGTTGGCAGGGTGTGGTGGGAGTGAGTTAATAAGCATAATGAAAGAGGCCATCTTTTGAGGTTCCAGATGTGTGATGGGTGGTCATTACGAGCCAAGAAATTGGGGGCCCGGGCGTGAGCCGTGCCTCTCCACCCTGGGCTGTGTTGAACTGCACACTTGAAACCGGGCATGAGGAGGCCCCTGGCAGGGCTGTTGTACTTGGGGCTCTGATGTTTTAATTAGCCAGCAGTAATATTAGATGACTCAGGAGGGGACAAATGGGGAGATTAATAGAGCAGTCAGGGGCCCTGCATGGGGGACGCAAATGATTTTTCTGAGTGGGGATGGAAACGTTCTCGCTAAAAATGCAGATTAGGGGCACTTGTGAGTTATTAAGCTGGGGACAGGGCACAAGTGGGCTTTGGGCAGCGTTTACATGCGTCCTTTTCTGGATTTGTGTCTGGGGTGGTCAGTAGAGCTTTTCAGGTGGCGGGAGACACCAGCTCGATCTTGGTGGGCTCTGTGCGAGGGCTGCCTGGGATTGCTCCCAAATGGGGAAGGGAGGCTCTGAACTTGTGGGCATTTCAAAGGCTCTGCAACACCTCTTTGCTTCTGGAGCCGGCAGGGTTCCTGAAGAAATGGAAGGCAATGGTCTTGCAGCCAGAGAGGAGCTAGAGAGGCAAGGCCCTATCAGCGCAGAGCCCTGAGCCCAGAATTCAGCTTTGTAGGTACCCTGACACCCTGTTTCCTTCTGCACTCTCCACCCCTCCCTCTTCTTTCCCCTTCAACAAATACCTATTGAGCACCTACTGTGTGCCCGGGACGCGTGTTCTTGGCCCTACAGTGGTTCCCACTCTCATCCCACAGCTGGGGGAAGCCTCGTACACCTGCATGCAGGGATCTGCAAACGGCAGCCCGTGGGCCAAACCTTGTCTGCTGCCTTGTTTTTATACAGCCCACAAGTTAAGAATGATTTTTCCATTCTTAGCCCGTTGAATAAAAATACCAAAAGAAGAGTAATGTTGCATGACACAAGTTATAGGAAGTTCAAATTTCAGTGTCCATAAATAAAGTTTTATTGGCACATGGCCACACTCATTTTTTTTTTTAAGATTTTATTTATTTATTTGAGAGAGAGAGTGAGAGACAGAGAGATCATGAACAGGGAGGAGGGGTAGATGGAGAAGCAGACTCCCCGCTGAGCAGGGAGCCCGATGCGGGACTCAATCCCAGGACCCTGGGATCATGACCTGAGCTGAAGGCAGATGCTTCACTGACTGAGCCACCCAGGCGCCGCGCCCACGCTTTACTCTTCTTCAAGGCACTTTTCACTGCCTGCAATTTGCGAGTGTATATGTATCTGCATGTATATATATCTATGTCTCTGTGTCTTATAGATCTGTATATATATATATATATAATGTCTACAGATATTTAGGTACAGATATGTCCAGCCCCTAGACGAGTGTCCAGCATATAGTACACACTCAACAAACACCTGAGGTTTGCCACAGACTGAACTGTGTCCCTCCTGAATTCATATGTTAAAGCCCTAACTTACTGGAGACAGGACCTCAGGAAGTAATTAACATTAAAAGAGGCCATAAGAGGGGCGCCTGGGTGGCTCAGTCGGTGAAGCCTCTGCCTCCGGCTCAGGTCCTGATCCCAGGGTCCTGGGATCGAGTCCCGCATCGGGCTCCCTGCTCAGCGGGAAGTCGGCTTCTCTCTCTCCCTCTGCTCCTCCCCTCCCTTGTGCTCTCTCTCTCACTCATTCTTTCTCTTAAACAAGCAAATCTTTAAAAAAAAAAAAAAGAGGCCATAAGAGTAGAACTTAATCTGATAGGATTGGTGGCCGTATAAGAAGAAGCAGAGAAACCTCTGTCTGTCTTTCTCTTCCTCCACGCATACACAGAAAGGCAGAGGAAGGACACAGTGAAGGTGGCCGTCTCGGAGCCAGGAAGGAAGCCCTCGCCCGATGTGACTGTGCTGGCACCCTGACCTTGGTCTGCTAGCCTCCAGAACTATGAGAAGAAACTTTCTATGTCTAAGCCACCCAGCCTGTGGTATTTTGTGATGGCAACCCAAGCCGACGAACACAGGTCTAAATGCATTTCTAAATCATAGAGTCCCTCGGATGCTAAGCCAAAGGCTTTTGTCTTGATTTAGTAGAGAACGGGGGACCCTTGAAGCTGCCTGCTGGAGCGGGGAGCTTCTCAAAGCTAAGGTTTAGAACACATGACTGCAGGGGTTGCGGGAGGGAGAGGGTGAGGGCGGGGGTGTGTGGGGGGGTGGGGGGGTGCTTGTTGTTGCCGCTGCCGTGCAGGTGGGGAGCTGGGAGGGTGGATCACAGCTGTGGTGGAGAGTGCAGTGCCAGAAGCAGGACAGACAGCCCGGGGGTGGGAGCGGGTGGGAGGGCACGGGACAAAGTCAACACTGATTCGGAGGCTTCCTGGTGAGTGGGAGGCGGCGAGCCTTCTAGCAGAAGTTGGGGGGGAAGGGGAGGAAGTGACGGGAAGGTGCAGGGAGGGGGGCTTTTAAGGTAGGAAGATAGACACAAGACGTCAGAATCTGGAAGATCTAGAAACAGAAGCGAAGCACCTTGCCCTTCTCCAATTTCCCCAATTATGGGCTGTCACAGTCAGGAGCCTCACCATGGAACGGGGACAGGAGCTTGACTGACAGCAGGGAGGGAGGCCCCTTGGGAGACACATTTCAGGAACTGTTATGGGTCGAACTGTGTCCCCCCCAGATTCATATGCTGGTGTCCTAACCCCCAGCACCTCAGAATACGGCCTTATTTGGAGTCTTTAGTGAGGCATGTAACTTAAAATGAGGTCTTTTGGGTGGGATGCCTGGTGCCCTTACGAAAAGGGGGAATTCTGAGACAGACACACGCACAAAGAGAAGGCCGTGGGGTACAAGGACGCCACCCACAAGCCAAGGAGGGAGCCCTGGGGAGGATGCTCCCTCACAGCCCTCAGAAGGAACCAACCTGCCAACACCTTGATTTTCAGGAGATCGCCAGCCTCCAGAACATTTCTGTTGTTTAAACCACCCAGTCTGTAATGCCTTGTGACAACAGCCCTAGGAACTAATCCAGGAGCTAAAGCCCAAACCTGTACGGAGCAAGCAGCTTCTGACTCTTTGACTGTTGGTGCCAGGGACAGCTTCTCCCTTCTAGGCCTGCAGCAACCTGCCCCGCTTGGCTTGTTCTAAAATGAGGGCAGCACCCTGGGGCTGAGCTGGGTAGCATGCCAGCCACCCCAGGGGCCGGATCCACACACCATGCTCTCCACCACAGCCTCAAGCAGCACTGCCCCAACCTGTGGGCAGCAAGCGTAACCCGGTTGTGAGCTGTGGCAGATCAGGGTCCCGGACTGCAGACCTGTAAACTAGCAGGTATGCACCCATCTCTGTGATGAAAAAATTGCTACTTATAAAACTTAACCAACTGTGTTTAGTACCTTCAAGTATAATCTCCTAGTAGTGTATTCAAGGCGTCATTTCTAAAGTGATTCATTCTGTATAATAACTCCAAGGAAGCTCGAAATCACTGATTCTCTGCCCTCCTCTCTCTCCCCCTGATTCAACAGGCTATTTTCTGTGGAGGATAATTACAGAAGGAGGTGTTCCAGAGTCAGACCATCACAGTTAGGATCCATAGACAAGGGCCTCTACCAATAAGGGGTCTTTTTTTTTTTTAAGATTTTATTTATTTATTTGACCGAGAGACACACAGCAAGAGAGGGAACACAAGCAGGGGGAGTGGGAGAGGGAGAAGCAGGCTCCCCGCAGAGCAGGGAGCCCGACGCGGGGCTCGATCCCAGGACCCTGGGATCATGACCCGAGCCGAAGGCAGACGCTTAACGACTGAGCCACCCAGGTGCCCCAGATAGGGGGCTTTAAGTTACATTGCTGAGAAGATGCTTACAGTGGCACTGATATTGCAAGGTAGCCTGATGTTATTAGACAACTTTGTTTTTTTTTTTTTTTTAAAGATTTTATTTATTTATTTATGAGAGAGAGAGAGAGAGAGAGAGAGAGAGAGAGAAACAGCATGAGAGGGGAGAGGGTCAGAGGGAGAAGCAGGCTTCCCGCTGAGCAGGGAGCCTGATGTGGGATTCGATCCCAGGAGGCCGGGATCATGACCTGAGCCAAAGGCAGTCACTTAACCAACTGAGCCACCCAGGCACCCCGTTATTAGACAACTTTGAACTTGGTCCTGTTACCAGACCAAAATGTATATGTGCTTATGAATTGATCTTAAAAGAAATCTTGTAATTATCTTGTGGCCTAACCCCATTCTGTTACATTTGTACCGTGTGCGTGCGTTTATTAAAAGCATTAACTTGCTAAAGGTAAATATTTAAAATGCACAAGGCTTGCGATCATGTTTTGAACTTTTTACCTTTTAAGATATCCCGAGACACTCAGCAAATGAAAGTCCTATTGACCTCTGAGAATCTCTGTTTGGAGGGGTATCAGTTTGCACAGCATGGAGGAAAAAGGACTTTGACCTAACTTGGCTTATCCGGGAAAAGAACATGAATGTGGTTTGATGCCGTGAATACGCATGCGGAGCGGTATCACAGATTCCTGAACCAGAAATCATGGTCCCACTGGAAACAGTCAGGACAGCTTGCTTTGAATATACTCACTATTAAAACAAACAAAGCAAAATATGTGGAAATTCCTGCAGGGCTGAACCTAAACCCTCATCAATTCAGGCCCGGCTTCCTGGCTCCACCTTGGCTCTGCCCACCTGCGGCAGCAGGACATGGAAGGCTGGTCTCATGGCCAAGTGACCTATAAAGACCCTGGGGGTCACCAGCAGGTGATGGCTTGGGTAGAGGGAAGCGAAATATCAGCAAGGTTTGGATTCTGCTGCCACTGGGGGCTGAGGGAGGCTCCGTCCCACATCAATTCCCAGAAAGTATCTTTGTTGAGGCTTTTGTCCCCTGTTTGAGGGCTTCCTTGGAACACTGGGTGACCTGAGAAAGAGGGGCCTCCTGAAGCACTTTTGGGAAAATCCAACCCGGATGTCGTATTCTGGTCATGAGCTGGATCAAGCCAAGGGACCGCTGGCCCAGCTGAGCTGAGGGCAATAATGAGTTCAGTAGGAGTTTTTAGCTAGTGATTTGGGGCACCCTCCCAACAGACAGAGATTCATCTCAAAACACAGGAGTTTCCTTAAAGTGCTCAGAGAGGTTCAGGGACAGACACCCCAAGATGTCACCCTGGATGGAGCCAGTGAATCTGCCAAAGCCAGCTGGGTGGGTCTGCAGGGAACGTCTGAATGTGATGCTACCTAACCCCAAATATCACAGTGTGATTACTGCTGTGGTGTGTGTGTGTGTGTGTGTGTGTGTGTGTGTGTGTGTGTGTGTGTGTGAGATGTCTGTAGCTTGCCTTAGAAGTGGAAGTTTCTGGAAGTCAAGGCAATTGTTTGATGAAAAGACAATGTCCAGATGGTGAACTTCTCAAGGGCAGTGATTGCATCTGACCCCCTTCCATCGTGAGCAACATTTAGTAAATACCTATTTGGTGCCTGACTGGGAGTAGGCCACTGCACATCTCCTGGCTCATGGAGTCCTCATGGTAACCCATTTCTCAGAGGAGAAAACAGAGGTTCTGAGAGGTGACATGACTATCTTCAAATGAACAGCTAACAGACAACAGAGCTGGGTGTGGGATTCAGGCCCTCAAAGGCTGGCCTTTCCACTGCAGACCCGGCTCCTGGCCCCTGTGCACTCCCAGAGCCTGGCCCCCTGCAGCAGAAAGATGCACGCTACCTCAATCTGAATGATCGACAAGGATGATGACGGAGTCACAGAGGGAGAGCGGTGTGGCTCTGTTCCCAAGACTCAGCGGCTGCTCACATTCCCTTTCCAGGCCCCAAGGGTGTCATCTGTAGAAGAGGGATGGTGCTCCCTGCCCTATCTGCCTCACATTAGCCGTATAACAATTAGCAGTAAAACTATACCTAAATGAGCCATATAATAATCAGCCAAATGAAACAACAGCAACAACAACAATAATAGTAATGACGCCCATTTTTGGAGCGCTTATTCTGTGCCTGGCCTTTAAGAATTAAGAGTGGGCTCTGGGGCTCTGCCACTCACTAGTCATGTGATCTTCCTCAAGCTAACCCTCTGTGCCTCAGTTTAGTCATCTGTAAAATGGGGGCAATAGTACTTCATTGGGTTGGGGTGGGGGGTTCACTGAGACCAGGGACCTGAAGTGCTCAGCACCGCGCCCGACAAGGCTCAACAATGTATCAGCTACCATTGTTATAGACGCGGTCGCTTCACACCTCACCTCTACACAACTGGACGAGCCTGTTAGGAAACGGAGCCTCCGCGCAGATGCTAACTCGTCTGACCAAGGTCACCAGAAGGACGAGGCCCAACCGGAGTGGCCCCCAGAGCTGCGGGTAGGGAGTCGGAGGATTCGAATGGCCACACCCCCACAAGGGGGGGTACAGGGATCCGCATTATTGTTATTTTTACCCTGCCATCATTAACGCCCAGGATTCCTGGCAGCAGGCTAGGTTGTCGCTGAGAGGCAGGGACTGTCGCTGGTTTGCCTTCATTGAGACGCACCCCGGCTGGGGCTGGCTGCCTACTTTCGGCTTTCAGCAAAGCCAGCACCCGGGTGGCTGGCCAGCTGGGGCCCATGCCTGGGTGGAGAGGCGCCCTGACCGCCTCTGATCCTCTGATCGCTGGGGACCCACAAGCACACCCCCTCCACTCGCCTCATAATTTGGGGCTCTCCAGGCACTGGGATGATGCTGACACTTACCTCGGAGTACAGGAAAGCTTCTCAACAGATTCTGACATTTTGAAAGCAGCCAGCAAGCCCCACGTCCCCAGGGGTGAGGAAAAGCCAGGCTCCGGATGAGGTGGTGGCGGTGGGGAGGGGGATTTTGATGTAACAGTCATCTATCTGATTACCTGATCGCCTGTGTCAGCGAGAGGCTGGAGAGAGGGGCAGCGGGCTGAATAAGAGGGGGGAACCCCAACTGGAAATCCCACCTCCCCCAGGCCCAAGACCCTCCCTCGCATCCACGAAGGATTGGACTGATGCTTAATTAGTATCTGAAAATAGATATTCTGCCCCGAAGCCGGACACGATTCACCCTTTCCTCCCTTAGGAAAGCAAATTGGGCAAGTAAGAAAATAGTTGCTTCATAAGAAGGGAAGCAGAGGGGCGCCTGGGTGGCTCAGTCGGTTAAGGAACCAACTCTTGATTTTGACTCAGGTCATGATCTCAGGGTCGTGAGATTGAGCCCCGCATCGGGCTCTGCACTGGGCATGGAGTCTGCTTAAGATTCTCTCTTTCTCTCCCCCCTCAAATACATAAATAAAAAAAATCTTTTTAAAAAATTATTTATTTGTTTATTTGAGAGAGAGAGCGAGAGCGCGCCTAGTGAGAGGAAGGACAAAGGGAGAGGGAGAAGCAGACTCAGTCCCAGGTTCAATCTGAAGACCCTGGGATCATGAGATCATGACCTGAGCCAAAGGCAGCTGCTTAACTGACTGAGCCACCCAGGCGTCCCTAAATAAATAAATCTTAAAAAAAAAAAAAAAAGGGAGGCAGAGAAGGGCTTGATTCAAATGCTGAGGTTTTGCAGGGAGAAGGGACCAACAGCAGTTTCTCAAGTCATTTACACAGGATAGCATTTTCACTTAAGAGGATTATTATGTCGGGGCGCCTGGGTGGCTCAGTCGTTAAGGGTCTGCCTTCGGCTGAGGTCGTGATCCCAGGGTCCTGGGATGGAGCCCCGCCTCGGGCTCCCTGCTCCATGGGAAGCCTGCTTCTCCCTCTCCCACTCCCCCTGCTTGTGCTCCCTCTCTCTGTCAAATAAATAAATAAATAAATCTTAAAAAAAAAAAAGAGGATTATTATGCCAAGGGCCTTTAGGATGGTGTCAAAATTCATTATGTGTCCCTGGTGTATCAGCACTAAAGACAACCTCAGAGGTCCGACAATGATCCTTAGCAAGAAAAGAAAACGCAGTATATCGTACACCTGCCACAGCGGTTACTTTTACTATTAATACTTTTTCCTACTAGACAAATTCCTACATGATCTTCAAAACCCAGTTCAAATGTTACCTCTTCAGCTAAACAGTTCCTGATACCTGCTGAGGTATTTATGTTCCCACAGTGTTTTGGGTCCCTTTGTATTTTAGGATTAATTGCACTGTGAAGGGCTTAAGGGCAGGGAGGGTGATGTTTATTCATCTTTGCTTCTACCCCAGAGCTATGCACATGGCAGGTGCTGGGTGAGGGTTTGGTGATGGGTGAGCTGATTTATTCTATCTACCAGCCCAGGCCAGATACAGTTTGGGAAAAGAGATGTTAAAGATGAACATTACACAGGTTGGTTAAGCATCCGCCTTTGGCTCAGGTCATGGTCCCAGGGTCCTGTGATGGAGCCCTGCTCAGCAGGGAGCCTGCTTCTCCCTCTCCTCCCTGCTTCTAATCTTTCTCTCTCTCTGTCTCTCTCTCTCCAATAAATAAAATCTTAAAAAAAAAAAAAAGATTAGCATTATAGTCATTCACACACTGTGTTCTTGAGTTTCAGTGGCCATACCTGCTGCTGAATCAGACCCTTAGTAAGAGAAAGCACCACTAGATAGAGATGAACATCTCAGCCTCCAGAGACTGAAGAGAGGGTGTTTCTATGGCTGATTTTCCTTGAATCTGGACAAAGGAGAGAATCAAGAAGGATGGGGGCAGACCTCACTGTTCCTTCAGGGAGCTACCAGTCTTCTGAATCAGGAAGTTCTTTCTCTTGTCTAGCCTGTATCCACCCTGCTTCACTTGGACTCTGTTGCCTTTGGCCCAGTCCTTGGGGAAAATGCGGACCAGCTGTTCTTTTACTTCCTTCTGTCTCTTCCTGACTCAGGAAAGCAGGTAGTGGCTGGGTCTCTCTTTGTATTATGAACAATGCTAACCCCCCGCAGATGCCTAAAAAAGCAGCAAATGTGGGTTACAACTGGGAGGAAGGAAGCTGATCCCGGGAGCTCCAGGTAAAGTGGCTTTGAGCATGTAGAGAAGAGGCTAAGCATATATGCCGGTCTTTCAGGACAGAAAGAAGAACATTACATTTTCTATTAGTTTGCTCAGCCCGGGAAACATTTCTCAGGACTGGGGCTATAGGGATGTCTAGCAGGAAGTGACAGGGCTGCTCCCTTAGCTCTGAGGCCGGGACTCCAATATAACCACGCCCTCGGATCTCTGCCCTCTTCCAGCTGTATTTCTGAGACACATTTGGAAAACTGAGTCTCAGACAACTGAGACTCAGGCTTGAAGTTCAAGGTTATGGTTTCTAAGCCATCACAGTCTAACTGAGGTGGACAGCATAAAAGGAAATGGCCATCATCCTGCCATTGCTTTAGAATTCAGCAGTGACTTTAAGGGTCTTTCTGGTGGGGTGAAGGCATCCTCTGCTTTGTCTCTGTGAGTCAGGTCTCAGGAGTTACTGCAAACCAGCAGTTACAAACTCTGATACCTGGAGGGGACAGGTAGATAGGTAAGGTAAATTAGCAAAGCAGGCTGGCTAATTTCAAGACAGAACACTCAGCTGCATATTAACCCACGCAAAAATATTCTTCATTTTTTAAAATTAAAAATAGAGCTACCCTATGACCCAGCAATTGCACTACTGGGTATTTACCCCAGAGACACGGATGTAGTGAAAAGAAGGGCCCTATGCACCCCAATGTTCATAGCAGCAATGTCCACAAGAGCCCAACTGTGGAAAGAGCCGAGATGCCCTTCAACAGACGAATGGAAAAAGATGTGGTCCGTGTATACAACGGACTATTACTCAGCCATCAGAAAGGATGAATACCCAACTTTTGCATCCACATGGATGGGACTGGAGGAGATGATGCTAAGTGCAATAAGTCAGGCAGAGAAAGTCAATTATCATGAGGTTTCACTTATTTGTGGAACGTAAGGAACAGCGTGGAGGACATTAGGAGAAGGAAGGGAAGAATGAAGGGGGGGAATCGGAGGGAGAGACGAACCATGAGAGACTATAGACTCCAAGAAACAAACTGAGGGTTTCAGAGGGGAGGGGGTTGGGGGGATGGATGAGCCCGGTGATGGGTATTAAGGAGGGCACGTGTTGCATGGAGCACTGGGTGTTATATGAAAACAATGAATCAGGGCTCCTGGGTGGCTCACTCATTAAGCATCTACCTTCAGCTCAGGTCATGATCCCAGGGTCCTGGGATCGAGCCCCGCATTGGGTTCCCTGCTCGGCGGGAAGCCTGCTTCTCCCTCTCCCACTCCCCCTGTTTGTGTTCCCTCTCTCGCTATGTCTCTGTCAAATAAAAAAAAACCAAAAAAACAAAACAAACAATGAATCATGGATCACTACATCAGAAACTAATGATGTACTGTATGGTGACTAATATAACATAATAAAATTAAATTAAATTTAAAAAAGAATATTCTTAAAAAATTTTTTTAAAAATTAAAAAAAGAATATTCTTCATTTTTATAAAACATGAAATCTTTCTCATGTTTCCTGAAACATACAAACCTCCTGGTCTATCTCTACCTGCCACTTATAATAAAGCCATGGATAGAAAAATATTTCCCTTCCATCCTAAGAAAATCAATAGCACTAATGTTATAAAAAGTAACAAAAGACAATGGTCTTAAGGGGAGGGACACGATAGGGAGTGGTGGGGATTGTGGCAAACTGGAAAGCCCATGCTCTGTCTGCAGGAGCAGCTGCTACTCAGTCTGGGCAGTTTATTGTCCCATAAGAATACAGGCTCGAGGTGGTCAGCGTGTCCACATTTTTTAAGGGAAGCTGTGAATATGATATTTATATAAAATTTTAAAACACTGGCAGTAAATTCAAAGTACAAATACAAATTGTCCCTTAGGGCACTATAGTGCAGACCTAACAAAGCACATCCAGAGCCTGGATCTAGCCTGAGGCTGTCTCTGTTCTTCTTTTGTCTTGGGAGGTTTGGATTATGGCAATACCTCTTTCCTTTCAGTTAAGAAAGAAAATACAAAGACAAATGTTAACTTCATTTGTTCACTTAATCATGAATGGAAAATAGCCCCCTCATGCTCACAGTGTGGCCCCGAGTTCTGAGGACAGCATAATAGATGTCTACATAGGTGCTTCTCCTCCAAGCGACCCTAGAGGCCGCTGCAAGAGGGTGAGTGACTAGCCAGAGGGGGCATGGGTCTGACCTACCACAGCATCCCTGACGTCCTTCCTTATCTTCCTGGCCAGCTATCAGCAGCTAAGGAAAGCAATCCCCACTGAGGCTCTGGAATGTCCCATCCTCCCCATAGAAGGCTATGCAGTGAGGCTTTGGGTCATTGCTCAGGTGAGCTGGTAGCGAAAGATGCCATCCATACAGATGTATGAGAAGACAGAACCTGGCAACCTGCCCCATGCCATCCAGAGCTGGAGGCAGGTGGAGAGAAGAAGGTGACCTTGCTGAGTGACCTGGGCCATCTCCCTGTTCTGACCTCCCAGCCATCATTCCTCCCGTACTTCACTGCAGTGCAGAGGATGGGTGGGAAATTCATACGCTTTAATAGGGTCACACTGGCCTGGTCCGTGAGCTGCCCAAGCAGGTGAGAACGAGGCACTGCTGATCCCTAGCCAAATCTCTCCATGCTCAGAAACAATACTGACTCAGCTGTCAAAACACGTCTCAGCAAACTGGCAAAGACTGAGAAGTTTGATAATATGTTAGGTTGGTGAGGCTGTGGGGACACCACCACTCTCCTGCTTAGCTGGTAGGATCGGGGCAATCTTTACGGTGAGCCATTTCTCAATTTCTGCCCCAGTCACAAATGCATATGATCGTTGAGCCAGCAATTTCACTTCTAGGAATTTGTGCTATTGAAAAGCCTGCCCATGTGCCACGTGAGACATTTAGGCAATGTCATCCATTACAGCAATATCATAGCAAGATATTGGCAATGACCTAAGGGTCCATTATGGAGGACTGGCTCAGTAGGTTTGGGGGAACCATAAAATGGAATATTATACAGCTGTGAAAAAGATCCAGGACTCTCTTCCCCTACGAATTGGGGGGTAATCACCAAGATATGCTGATAAGTGAAAAGCAAGGTGCAGAGCAATATGTATAATGTGCTCTCATTTGTGTGAAAATAATGTGTGTGTGTATTTGTCAGTCCATGTATAAAATATTGCTGAAAGAACCAGAGAAATGACAAATATTGCTTGCCTCTGGGGAGGGAAACTGTGTGGCTGGGATTAGGGGAGAGAGGAAACCTTTTTACCATGTATCTTTACCTGCTAAATTTGGGATGTGAATGGCATGGGAGTGTCTCTGTTGGTGGAAACAATTGAAATTTGAAAAATGGCAAGATCACGAACAAAGCAAAACAAAGGCAAAATCCGGATCCCAGGACACATGCTCCTGGCCTCAGTGCCCCTGAGCTCTCCAGCTGTGGTAGCTCATTTCCATCCCAACATGGTTTGACATTTGGCATCCCTCCCCTCATCCTTACACGGGGGAAGGTTCAGGGAGCCATGGAGTGTGGGAGCCAAGCTGGCACCATCCACTTACCTGCTCCTTCTCTGAATATGGGTTGTTGAGGACGACGGGCACATGGCCCTTGCCCCACAAGTCGCTGAAGACTCGGTCATTCTCCATGCCGAGGGGCAGCGGTTTGTGTGACTTGCTGTCCACACCTCTGAAAGGCAAGGAAGAGGAATTAAGAAAGGCATGACATCAGGAGGGACAGGCTGCTGGCCCTGTTCTAAAAGTCCCAAGTCTGTACAGCACCTCCACGGTTCACCCACAGGACTCTACGTGGAGCCAGCACACTGTGGGTGCCCAGCCTGCTGCTCGGCAGAACCGCCAGCAACACGTGGGAAGGCAGCCCCATCGTCACTGATGTCGGCGCTGATGGTGGGCATGCACCCACCTTTGTGGACATCACTTCCGGATGGCCATGACATGGCTTTGGTCCTCCCTTCCCACTTCCCCATTTCAAAGATCTAGGAACACAGAAGGCTCATCTCCCGGCAGACCCACTGGACGACTTAAGATAGGGGAGAAAACAAGTCCCAGGGGCCAGGGTGATAAGTCATCTTAATTCTGAATAAGCACTGATAATGAGACTAATGATACCTCACCAAGAGAAACAGAAATGATTCTGAAAATGAGAGGAACAGAGCAACAAAAATATTAAGACTATTAAAAATGATAGCCAGTGTTTATTAAGCACTTATTATGTGTCAAGCACTTTACAAGTGTTTTAATTTAATCCTTGTGACAACTCTATGAGGCAGGGATGAATATTAGCCACATTTTATAGATGCTGTAAGCAAGACAGACACTAAGATGCTCAGGGTCACAGTTTTTCAGCTCACTCTTCACAGCCATTCTGAAGTGGAGGCTCTCATTATCAACATTCATCAGCATCATTATCACCCCCACCATCATCATCACCATCATCACCATCACCACCATCACCACCACCACCACCATCACCACCATCACTATCATCACCACCACCACCATTGCCATCACCACCATCACCACCACCAC
>NW_027397103.1:4746704-4792247 GCF_003265705.2 Callorhinus ursinus | reverse complement strand
CATCACTATCATCACCACCACCACCACCATCATCACCACCATCACCACCACCACCACCATCATCACCATCACCAGCATCACCACCAACATCACTATCATCACCATCACCATCACCACCATCACCAAGATCACCATCATCACCACTGCCACCACCACCACCATCACCCTCACCATGCAAACTTCCATTGCTGTCACCACCACTGCCACCATCATTCTCGTGATCATCACCATGCAGCCTCTCCTCATCAGCATAACCATCACGATCACCATCACCATGGCCATAATCACTCTCATCATTACCATCATCACTTTCCTTACGTCATCCTATTCATCATCATCACCATCACTACGAGGATCACCATCCTCCTCCACTGTCGCCATCATTAGCATCTTCATTATTATAATCATAATCCTCATAATCATCATCAGACAAGGAGACTGAGGCTCAGAGAGGTTAATTCACTAGCCTAAGTCACACAGCTACGGACAGTGGAGTTGGGATTCAAACCCAGACTTGTTCCTGACTCTAAATGCTGACTTCTTAACTGCAAAGCTTTCCTGGCTCTCTGCTCTTGAACTCAGATTCAGGAGGAGACAATCTCAGTTAGGTTCCACCACCTGGTTATCCTCTAAGATGGAGGGAGGTCATGGCTGTGATGGAACTGACTCTGCCTCAAAATCCAGACCTTCTGACCAGCCCCGCCTCACCTCTGTCCTTCCTCCCTCTGAGCTCTGCCCTCCTGCTTCGTGACAACGGGCCTCTTTTTAACCCTCCCATCCACTTTTACTCTGACTATAGCATCTGTCTGTTCCCCAGCTTTGGGCACCGCGGCTTGCTCTGGGGTCCCTCCTGGTTTCAGTCTCAGGTGTCGAGGTTGACCCTTACCTAGTCCTCTGTTCTAACTTTCCCAGCTTTAGGGATTTATAATACCGGTCCCATCATTTCCCCTGACCCCTAGTTTGGTGCTGATAGTCATTTGGGATCACTCGGAAGTCAGGGCTCCAGCTCTGAGGGCATGGCCCTGAGTGGCCCCTCTGGCTGCTCCCTCGGGGCCAGCTAGACCTCCCTCCCTGCTGTGTCAAAGCGCTGGTGGCCTGCGTCAGAGCCACCTCCACTCTTCTGCGTGGAGAGTTCTGCAATTGTCAGAGGGAACATTCTGTTTTACCCTCTTGAAAATGTCACCAAAACACACAGGGAGTGGTTCTTGATGACAGCCATTTCGCAAGCCAATGGTTTCCCTACGTGGGGTAAACAGAGGGATTGTCTGTGAGATGGCTGCCCTAAATGCCACTCAGCTCCCTCTCGGCTCTGAAATGCCTGATCCTATGATATCACATGACTACAAATGGGGATTCAGCAGAGGTGAGGTGTTCGAGCGTCTGTAACATACCAGGTGCTGACACAGAAGTGACTTCATTGACTCTCAAAAGATATTAAAAGCCCTATTTTACAGATGCAAAAACTGAGCCCGGAGGGGTTATGTAAGTTTCCCAGGGTCCCACAGTAAGCACAGAGAAGGGCTGGGATTTGAAACTAGGTCTGATTGATGCTTGGCCCAGATCTTTCCTTTTTTAAACAGAGACAGGAAAAAGTAGTTACTCTAAGCCAGAGGCTAAAGAGCAAGTAATCCAACATCTCTTGCTGAACGAGGCCAGTTTGCAAAAATTACGGGGAACAATTACCTAGGCAACTCCGAAATGGCTCACATGGCCTGTCTGTTGTGAATCTTCAGGGAGAGCTGTTTTTATCCTCTCCCCCCCTCCTTTTTTAAGAGCCTTTAACACCTCTGTTTAAATAATGCATCTGAAGTGTTTTGTCAACACAAACTTATTTAAGAGTCCTGTGTGATGAGCTAAATATAAAGAATATATTTAATAGGGGACCAGGGGGAACATCCAGGTTGAGCTAATTTGCTTCCGTTCACCCAGGAGCAAAATCAGAAGTAGATTTCAGTAGATTCCTAGCTCCCAGTCTGACAGTGATAATCAGCTTTGAGGGAAATATCTGGCTTATTGCCGCCAATTTGCTCACCCTGGGATCTAGCTGCTTGATGGGTTCCTATGGGCAGGGTAGCTTGCTGGTTAAGAGTGTGGGCTATGGGCTGGGTGGCATTGGGTTCAACTCTTGGCTCTGCTGGTTATAAGCTGTGCCAACCTTGGATATCTTGGATACTCATGCTTTCTGAATCTCCATTTATTCATCTCTAAAGCAGGGTTAGTAATATTTAGTTCATGGGGTTGCAGCAATGGTTAAATGAGGTAAAGTTTATAGCCCTTAGCTGTGTGGCACCTGCTGTTCCTCTTACTACTGTGTTTATGGGCTGATCAGACAAGACAGAAACAGAAAAAGGAAAAATGCTGGTTCTGTATGAAACAGCCAAGATTGCTCTAAGCCAACATGGTCTAGTAGAAGTTTGTGTGATGATGGGAACATCCTATATCTATGTTGTCCAATTTTATAGCCACTGGTTCCATGTGGCAATTGAGTACTTGAAATGTGCCCACGGTCAATGAGAAGCCGAATCCGAAGTTTTGTCTAATTTTAATTAAGTATAAGTAGCCAAATGTGGCTGGTGGTTATAGCACTGGACAGTGCCCCTCAAAGCCTTAATGTCTCCGAAGGCTGGGAAATGAAGGCGTACACAGCTCTTAGCCAAGAAAAAGCACGTTCTCTGGGGGCTGGAGGGCACAGGCAGGGATACTCAGACCCTTTCGGAGATGTCATGTCATGTTCACAGCGCACAGGACTTGGGGATTTCTCTGCTTCCCTTCCAGACTCCCACCACCCATCATTCTCAGCCCTGATCTTCACTCTTCCCTCCTCCCGGGGAGCACCCTGTTGTCCGCACCTACCTTTATCCCTGACCTCCCTGGGATGCCCCTTCATCTTCCCTCTGCTGGGAACCAACTCCTACTCGACCTTCAACACCCACTTCACACCCCTCCTCTCCTGGGGGTTAAACGAGGTCATGTGTGTAAATGCCTAACACATAGAACTAATTAAATATGTGTGTCTTCATTAACTTCATTAACTAATTGAAGCTCAGAGAGATTAGGTAACTTGTCAAAGGTCACACCACCAATGAGTAGTGAAGAAAGCCTGAAAAAGCCTGAAAGTCAGATGTTTCCTTCTTGTTGTTCCCCTAGCTGAGAGTCACTGAGAACAGGGCTTAAGGGGGTGGTGGAGGAGACATTTGGTTGAACCTCATACTGGTGAAGACCGTCAAATTTAGATATTGATCTTTCCCTCCAAATGAAGTAGAGGTGTTGAATGTGTTTATCTGTTGAATGAGAACCTGGTCACTTTCATGTATCATTTCTTCATTTAAATAAACATACTGGGAGCCCATAGATGGAGGTGGATAGGGTCTGTCTTGACTTCTTAGAAGCCTGGAGGGTGACTCTCCTTTGTCAGTACTCATGAATGTTGGTCCTGCCCAGCTGCCTGGAGTGGTTTCAGTTTAGATCAGGGTTTCTCAACCTGGAACTATTGATATTTTGAGAGCTGGATCATTTTTTGTTGCGGGGGGCTGTCCTGGACACTGTAGGATGTTTAGCAGCATCCCTGGTCTCTACCCATTAGATGCCAATAACACCCTTCTCCCCTCCACAGTGCCTGCCAGTTGTGACAATTCAGAATGTCTCCAGACATTGCCCAATGTCCCTTTGGGGAGGAAACAAAATGTACTCCTCCTTAGTGAGAAGCTCTGGCTTAGGTGTGGCCGAAGACCCCGATCTCATGCCTCTTCCACTGTCTCGCCCATCCTTGCTCTATGCCCATCTCTATGTCTACAAGGATTTACTCACTAGTTGCCCCTTGTTCTCAGATGGGATTGAAGAACCCACCTTCACTATATGGCTTCTACCTCTTCTCAGGCATCCTCAGCCCCCTTGGATAGGCCACCCTCCAGTGGGCTTGCCTTCTAGGTAGACCAGGATCCCCAGAGCCATTGTGTGGTCATGTTTGGCAGTTCTCACACTTTGGGGGGCATCAGAATCAACTGAGGGGCCTGTTAAAATCCCCCCGAACTTGCCCCCTAGAGAGTCTGAAGTAGTGGGTCTGGGGGGGGAACCCTGGAATTTGCATTGTCAAAAGCACCCCACATGGTCCACAGACTTCCTTGAAGACTCATCCTCCTGGGAGGGCTCTGGGCCTGACTCTAGCAGTGAACAGCAAGGCTCCTTCCTGGTTAGAAATGTCAATGTCCCCCCAGCTCCTTCTCTTCTTTCCCCTCCTGAGGCCAAGCATGGAGCTCTACCTTCCACTTGGCAAGCATTTTCCAAGCTTTTTGGCAAGGACTAAACTAAAGCCCCTTTTCTTCCATTTCGCTAGTGGGACAATCATACCCAAGCTAACAGTCAGTTCGGCATCTCTAGACGTTCTGAAAACCTTTGCTAGCTCCTTCCAACTGAGGCTTCCTGGGGGCCAAGCCTTGGACTCTCAGGCAGGGGGTGTGGGGGTCCTGGGCCAACTCCACAGGAGGTTTGCACAGTTGCTGGTCAGCCCAGTGCTGGCCACCAACCAACTGCGAGTACCCAGGATGGGGAGCAGGTGGCCCAGGCCTGTGTGTAGGGCACAGTTGGGAGGTAGGGGCCGCCTGCTCCGCCCCAACCAGGCAAGGAGGCCACTGAGGAGCAGCTTGATCCTGGCAGGAAGCCTGCTGCATCTCTCCTCAGACACCATACTATGCCCTGACCCCCCTTCTCATCCCCGTCCATCCTCCACCTGGTCTTGGATGTTGGGAGCTAAGTTAAAGCAGGAAGACTTGAGGGGCTTGGAAAAATGAGTCTGGGGGTCTCTGCAAAGCTCTGTTTTAGATCTCATCGTGCTGGAGTAGGGGAAGATGACCAAAGAGAAAAGCAGGCTCTTGAGAGCTGAAATTTTACCGCAATGCTCTAGCTGAGAGGTGAGGTGAGGGCCTCTGGGCTCGGCAACAATCAGGACTGTAATTGTTCACATCACAAAAACTGGGCAGGACCCTCAAACTCCAGTGTTTACAGCATCCAGGCTGAGCGGATTGGCTGATTTTGGATCCTGGGGAAGTGGAGAGCCCATGCTAGGCCCCGCCCAGCTCCCCGAGGCTGGCTGTCTCCCCACGAATAGACTTGGTGCTAATAGCTCTTCTGATATTCTCTTTATTTTTGAGAGGCTGGAAATCGGTTTTATTGCGAAACCTCTTGATTTCTCTATTTTGCCACAAAATCATTTTTCAGAAAGCTCTGTAGGCCTCCTAATAAGACTCGTAGGAGACCTGGGTGTGATCCTCAATCCCCAGTTTGTGACCTGTGACCTAAAGGGATGTTTGAGCTCCTCCCCCTGGAATGATGTTCTGGAGAGGTCGAATGGAGCAGTATACCTTTGGGGTACTGGTCAGTTGCCTGGCCTGTGATGAGCATGCTCACTATTGACCTTAAGGAGGAACCTGAATGGTAGTTCTGGAAGGAATCTTAGGGCTTATCTGGTCCACATACTATTTCTACAGATGGGGAAGCTGAGGCCCAGAGAGGTCTAGGGGCTTTCCTAAAATATGTAGCTGGTGAGTGGCAAAGGAGAGACTAGAAGTAAGGTCACTGAACCCAGTCCAGTGAGACCTCATAGTAATGGCCATTCCAGGAGCTGGCCATAGTATTGCTCCCTGGGGCTTGTTGGATGTGTGTGGTGGGATGAAAATGGCCCCCAGAGACATCAAGCCTTAACCCCTGGAACCCATGTATGTTATGTTATCTTATGTAGAAAGAGGGTCTTTGCAGGGGTGATGAAGTTAAGGATCTTGAAAATGGGGAGATTATCTTGGATTAAGTGGGTGGGCCCTAAATGCCATCACATGGGTCCTTATAAGAAGGAAGCAGAGGGAGATCTGCCATAAGAGAGGAAGGCCTTGTGACCCCGGAAGCAGGATGCTGCATGCTGGCTTTGAAGGGGCAGGAAGGGGCCACCAGCCAAGAAAGGCAAGGAATGCAGCTCTAGCAGCTGCAAAAGGTAAGGAAACAGATTCACCTCTAGAGCCTCCAGACCCAAGACCTCCAGAGCTGTAAGAGAATAAATATGCGTTGTTCTAGGCCACCACATTTGTGGTCTTTGTTATTGCAGCAAGGGGCAGGGGAGACTGAGACAGTGAGTATTTGGTGGCGGGGGCAGGGATGGTGTGGGGGCGGGGGATTAGTGGCCCGGCCCACGTGTGTGATGTCACTGCCTAGCTCTTTATTCCGACTCACTATGCTCACGTCCCACAGACCTTCTTTCCGTTCCTTGAACATCCCAACCTTGTTCCTGCCTCAGGGCCTTTGCTCCTGTTGTGCCTTCTGCCAGGAATGCCCTTCCCTAGATTTCACATGGTTCGCACCTTCTGGCCTCAGTATAGATGTTGCCTCTTTAGGGAGGCCTTCTCTGACTCTCTGATCCAAATTTTTTTTTTTTTTTTTTTTTTACCTAACCCCAAGCCATGTTTCTTCAAATCACTATTTCATTTCTTTCATGCATGTGTCACTATTTAAAACGACTGCCTGAGTCTACCTGTTTATTATTCATTTCTTGCCTATGACTCCATAATGGCAGAGGCTCATCAGTGGATCTCCAGTTCCGAGGACAGTATCTGGGGCAGAATAGATGCTCAGTAGATATTTGTTGAATGAAAGATGGTGACAAGTCCCCTGGTTACAGGCCGTCTGGGGCGAGCGGGTGGCTGGGTGGGCTTATTGCATAGCTCTTCCCCAGAATGAGGGGCTGGGAGCCCATCTGACAAAATGGTGGGGACACAGATGGGAGAGGGAAAAGCAAGAGTAACAACTCTATAAATAGGGCTTCTCTCCCTTCCCCAGGAAAGGATGGACTGGGGAAGCCCCTCGTGTTCAAATGGTCAGGGTGAGAATGAAAACTCCCACTGACATTCAGCGTGAAGGCGGTTGTTGGAGTCAATGCCAACAGAGTGGATCAAAGTCATGAGTCAAGTGCAGCCAGAGAGGGGCTCCTTCGCTGCAGACCGTCCCGGAGTCAATGCTCTCATTGGTTGGTCTGAGATCCGTTCTCCAGGGGTGCTATCTCTCATATCTCTCTCCCTTCCAGACTGAGAAAATACTCCAAGGTCCTCAGCAACTTGACGGCTAGTGGTCAAGTACAGGGTGGCCAACAGTGCTATCTATGCTAGTAGCAGCCAAGAGCTTGGGCTCGAGGTCAAGTCCTGGCTTTGTCTCTTGCAAGTTATGTGACCTGGAACAAGTGACTGCACCTCTCTGAGCCTTGGTTTGCTTATTAGGAAAACGGGGTGCTATGAGGAGCAAAGGAATTCATCAATGTCAAGACCTTTGCATGGGGCCGGGCCCACATGGAGTGCTCAGTACATGTTGACCCGCATCATGATCATAAAACACAGGCTTGTCACAGAAGACCTCCTCTCCCCAATTAAGCTCATTCTCTAGGGTGGCAATTGACTTCTGTGCCTCCAACCACATTCTCTTGCTTGGTTTCTCTTTAACTGTAGATGCCCACGGAGAGACTTCTAGGTAGAAGCAAGACAGCACCCTGTGGCCAGTGCTGTGTGACTCTGGGCAAACTGCTCCACCTCTCGGAGTTTCAGTTTTCTTGTCGATAAGGGGGCCCAAACCACACAGCCCACTTAGGAAGCGGAATTCACCCCAGCTCTGAAGACACGGCTGTTGGGAAGGTACTCTGTAAGTACCCGAGTACCCTGTAGGTGGAAGGGAAGTGATCACAGTGCAGGGCGAGGCTGACCGGCTGGTCCAGATGGATGCTGGACCAGGGACGTTGGCCTCTTTAGAACCCTCCTTCAGGGCAGCAAGCTGAACAACCTGGATATCCTCTGACACGCAGCATTTTAAAGTGACCGCTCCCAAGGGGAGAAGGTCCCAGAAGCCCCCAGATTTCCCTTCCTTACACACCCCACGTGCTGCCACCACCCGCCAGGTCCACCTTCCCCCTGGGATCCAGGGTGAGGCTGCGTCTAGACTAACCATCATGTCTCCCCCCAGCGAAGGGCCAGCACCCCCAAACAACAGGACCAGGGATGCCCCGAGAGGGAAAGGAACTAGATGAAGCAGGAGAATAGGTCTGTGTCCAAGAGGAAAGAGGGAAGAAAGGAAACGAGGCCAAGAGAACAGGAAAGTCAAGGGCACTGCTGAAAACCAGGAATGGCCCCAGCCTCTGCTTGGCCCCCCAGAAGCCAGAGACTGCTGCCTGTGACCAGGATGTGGGGCTCCAGGTCTGGTGGGCGGCCAGCCTCACCGTCACCTGGCCATCCAGAAGCCAGCTCCGACCCCCACCCCAAAAACGACATCCTTTAGTGCCCGGGACAAACCCACACTAGGAAGAAGGGGCCTGGCTGCCACGCAACTTTTGGACATCCACCTAGATCCAACGTAAGCTGAGATTCCTGAGCCAAGATCCCAATTTGGTCTTACATATAAATGTGGCTTTAAGATACACCGAATTTTCCCTTCTTGCAACCACTGGGTAAAGACAGGACATCGTTTTACTGGGAGTCCGGTCACCACTGTGGAAAATCACATCATCACATCAGTAAGGCGACACTGCTGGTGGTGTCTGAGCTGCCAAAACAACATGCTTGTGTCAAATCTGCATTTGACACTTGTGTGCGGGCTAATTCTACCTGCAGGGGCGGATATCTGAGCACTGATATATTACATTATAGCTTCTGTTACTATAAGTTACTTTCTTTCTTTTAAAGATTTACTTATTTGAGAGAGAGAGAGAGAGAGAGCACACAGGGGGTTGGGGCAGAGGGAGAGGGAGAGAGAAACCCAAGCAGACTTCCCGCTGATCATGGAGCCTGACGCGGGACTCGATCCCACGACCCTGAGATCATGACCTGAGCCGAAACCAAGAGTCGGACGCCCAAGTGACTATGCCACCCAGGCGTACCTACTGTAAATTACTTTTATTCTTGGTCTCCTTTATTTTATAGTTAGGGCATTATATTTATTAACAAATGTAAAGCGTGAGTAGGTTATATGATCCATGAATTAGCTCCTGGTTAGTAAAGGGGGCATTTAAAAATATTTGTTAAAGTGGTGGAGGGTGGGGTGGGTTCTGGGTCCAGCACAGGTGTGAGTGATTGAGCCAGGGGAATACGCACTAGTATTGAATACTCATCCTTAGAACTGTTTCCCTCAGCAGGGGTCATGGAGCCCTGGACTTGCCCTGAGTCACTTTCTTCCAAACGGCACCTCCTCCAAAGCAGTGTTTTCTGCTCCTTTTGGTCACTGGAGGGGAGGTTGTGATGGATGAGGGCAGGTTGAGAGCTCAGGTGCAGCCTCCCAATTTGGGAAAACAGGTATGCTGGAGGAGATCCCATGTCAGACCAGCGTGCCATCCCCCCTCCTCGGGGAAATGAAGGCTGCTTTTCTGAGTTGGTGTTTGGAGAGGCCCCTCAGGCCTGGTGGATAAGAGGGCTCCTGTTCAAGTCCTTCATATTTCATGACCTCCCCCAAGCCTAGTGTCCTGCGCTGGGCTTGTGTGTGCTGCCTGCCCTGTCAGTTGGGAGAGGGTCATCCTGGCTTCTGGGAGGGAGAGGGACCTGCTGGGGACTTTTCCATATCACACAGGGAGATTCAGGCTCCTGGGTCTGGGGTAGGGCTGAAATAAAGCCCCAGGGAATTCCAACGCTCCTGACCCCATGCCCGCCCCCCGCCCAGCTGAGAATCAGAACCAAGTGTATGGAACACTAGATCCAGCCCCTAGCAGGGAATGCCACTCTTACTCAGGGTCCTGCTGCAATTCCTGGGAGAAGGGCTGTTGAGGAAGGGGTTATGCCCAGGAATCTTTGAAGGAAGGCACTTCTGGTGTCTCCCGGAAAACCAGACCAGTGATTCAATCTGGACTCGACAACGGCTTTAGGATTTAAAGCCACTGAATGAGACTTGGAGGTTGTTGGCTTCCCAGAAGCTACGTCAAGACTGTCATCTCTACGGTGGCGCTGCGGTAGGGAGCCCTGGGAGGTGGCAGCCCCCCGAGGACTGGGTTCTTGCCTGGAGTGGGGGTCTCCATGCTAGTTGTGGGTGAACTGTGCCCCAATCTCCGCAAGCCAGGACAGCCCCGAGGACCCATCCTGGCCTCCAGCTCCAGAAAGGAAGGTCAGGACGATAGGGGCTCCCAGCCACTTGCTCCACCAAGAGGGTCACACCATGTCCTGGGTAATGGGGCCAAAACTCTCTGTCTCCTGCAGAGATGGGACCAAAAGCATGGGGGACACTCCAAGCTGCCCCCAGGAATGCGCAGAAGACAGAAGGGAGCAGGTTGGGGGACAGGAGCTCAAGGGGGAGCAGGGGACCTCTGGGGGCTTCTGACACAGGCTCATCTTCCCTCTTGGGGTCTTGCTGGAATCGGCTTGGTTTTTGCCCAGGTGTGATAAGTTAGAAAAGCTCCAGGAAGCAATGGCGGGCTGAGGTGGGGTGCCACAGACTGAGCTCCGCCCCCCTCAAAGTGCAGTTTGGGGGCTGACTCATCAGGAAAGAAGACTGGAACCCGGGCAGTTCCTCCACCACATCAGGCACACTCCTACCTCAGGACCTTGGCACCTGCCATTCCCTCTGCCTGGAATGTCCCTCCTCCATAAAGCTTTGAGGCGCCCTTCTTCCTCTTCCTCCGGGTCTTCCAATGTCACCTTCCTTGAGACCTGTCCAGCCTCTCTCTCTCTAAAATTCACCCTCCCCAATACTTCCTGACCCTTTCCCTGTTCCATTTATCTCCTTAGCACATATCACTGATGGCCTACATATTTTAACATCTTTATCTCATTTATTCTTCGTCTTCTCCACTACACCATAAGCTCCCCGAGGTCAAGGGGCTTGTCTATTTCATTCACTCACAAGGCCAGAGGGTTTGTCTGTTCCATTCATTGCTTCATCCCTGGTGCCCAGAGCACTGTCTGGCCACAGTAGGTCTTCAATGAACATTTGTTGAATGCATCAGTGCAGGGGCTTGGAGAGGTGCTTTAATCCAGGTCCCTGAGGGATATCATGGAGACCTCTAAAGGCTCTCCAGACACTCAGGGGTCCTTGGGGAGGACCTTGGGGTTGGGAAATCTTGGCCTGGGTTTCCGGGTGGCCCCACACCTGAGCCTCCTCTGTGGTGGGGGGTGGATAAGAAGTAGGGGCTGTAGGGTTAGTGCTAATCTAAGATGAGAGCAGAAGGGGGCAGAGAGAAACTTCCCTCCCTCTCATATCTCTGGACCCACTGTTCTCTGACCCCCTAGCCCAGCTGCCAATTCCTCCCCAAAGAAGGAGTTAGAATCACCCACTGTATCGCCTGCTCTTTTCCTCTCCAGAATCAGAAAATGCCAATCTGGCAAATGCAGAGGGGCCGGGACCCAGGTCTTCATGTTCTAGCTTTAGCTCCTATATAATATGAGTAAGACCACTGTTTTGGGGGACCTGGGGCCAGTTCTCTACTTTGATTCCAGTCCCTTCCTAAAGGAAGGGACTTCCTTGCTCCCAAGCGGCTGTCACAGGGAGACAGCTGGTTTAGGCTGAGGGTTACCCAGGCCTCAGCTCATCCCCGCTCTCTTTCCGGGACCCTGGCACTCACCCTATGCCAAGGCTACCATGGACACGCGCCTCTCGCTTCCTGGACGACTTGGGAGAGCCCCCTTCCCTCTGAGCCTCAGTCTTCTGCCCCGTGAATTGTAGATCCCAAAAGTACCCACCTTGAGGGGTTGCTGGAAGACACGACATCAGCTACCCTGACTCTTAGCTCTGGGTCTCATGGCTAGAGATACAGGCTAGAAGTGATGCCCACTCCGTTCTTACAATTGCAGGTTTAAGGGAAAGAGGCAAGAGTGGTCGAGTGGATGTGACTGTGTGTGTCTGGAACAGCTCAGGGTGTCTCCTGGGTCTGGTACAGAGCTGCAGAACATGTCTGCACATAGCACATATATGCACGCACGCACGCACGCACGCATCTGTAGAACTTACCTGTCTACCTGGACTTCCGCATCCTTTGTCTCTGCCTTGGAAGGTCCCCCTCCATTGATCCCTTTGCTCTCACTGGTGAGAAGGCTCAGCACAGGCTCTATCTCTTTGAGCAGTTCACTGTTCTGGCTGTCCTGGAGAGCCACCCCAGTGCTTTTCTTGGTAGGGTCCTGGCCGAGGGGTCTGCGAGCCAGGCTGTTGGTATTTGAGAGTGAGCTGGCTCCCTGCCCACTGTCTTGGGCATGCTGGGGCCCATTGCCAGGCCCTGGGGCCCCATCCACTGGCGGTGTGTGCTCTTTGCTGGCCGATGACTGGTGAGACAGATCGACAGCCGTGGTGGGGGGACCCAGGGGCCGTGTCACCCGGATGGTCTTGGGGGTCCCATCCCCAGTGAAGGTGGTCTCCAGGTGAGTGGTGAAGCCCTCAGGGCCCCTCAGAATGAGGACCACGTGGGTCTCAGAGGCGATGCCCCTGAGCACCTCCAGGGCACTGTCATAGCTCAGGTCCACCAAGGGCTGGCCGTTGACCGCGAGGATGATGTCGCCGGCCTGGATGAGGCCGCTCTGCTCCGCGGCACCCCCTCGGATCAGGTCGGAGATGATCACGGGTGGCTTGCTCACCCGCTCCTTCACCAGGAAGCCCAGGCCCCCAACCTTGCGCTTGAAGAGGCGGACAGAAATGACGTTGGGTTGGATCTGCTGAACACTGAACACCTGATTCTCCATGATGTCTAGTATCCAGGGGTCCGAAGACTTAAAATATGTCAGGCCAAGCTGATTTCACCAGGAGGAGCCAGGCTTCACGCCGAGCTGAGAGGAAGAGCTGGGGGCTGGGGCCTCGGGGAGTCTCAAGAATGAGCTGTTCTTGGGTTCGTCTTCTCCGTCTTTGACGTCAACTCGGCGTCACCCACTCACTGCCATCCGGCCATTGGTGGCATGATTTCACGCGTCTGCCTTCCTCCTTGTTCTCTCTAGGAAGTGATGGTCGATCAGGCAGACGTCAGGAGAAGCCGTGGGACGTGTCCCTAAGCAACAGGTCAGGCCGACTGGGGAGGAGAAGTGTCTGGTGGATGTGTCTAGATGTGTCTCGAGATGACGCAAGCTCCTGTGCACTATTCTCTGGGCATCACCAGCTCATCAGGCCTGTGCTGGAGAGAAGGAACAAGGGAGGGGGTGAAGTTCCAAAAGAGAGATTGATGTGGATTGCCCAATACCACCTTCCAAAGCAAGGTGGGAAATGCAGCCAACTGAGAAGTCTAGCCACAAGACCCTGGATTTTGGAAGCCAACCTCGAAATGAAATCCTTCCTCCTCGAGGGGAGGGGGTACCTTCCCCATTAGCTGCAAATTGCCTGGTTTCATCTCCCATGATCAAAGACCCCCGAGACCAAAGGTCTCCCTGGGGAAACCACCGATAGCCTAGAAATCAAATGGCAAGAAGCACAGTCTCATCTCTTATCTCTCCCATCTTGAGAAGCCACTGTTTCAACTTGTCACGCGGCCTTTGGCTCTCTGTGTCTTACAAACATTTTCCATTCACATGTCAGGAGCTCAGCCAGCACAGATCTTTGGGCTCTCTGTCCTGGCCACTCCCAAAGTCCCCACAACAGACTCACTGGAAGGGGAATGCCTCCAAGGGTGTCCTTTCTGACCATTTTTGTAACTATCGACTAGTTCCAGGCCCCAAAGGACTGATTTGGCCACATTACAAACCATTATAAAGCCAATGTGGTGTATTAAATATCAAAGACATGGGTCCACACAAAACTTTAGAGAACATCTGTACTCCATAGACTGCCTGCAACCGTAATGGGGAAACATTAAGAAGAGTGGACTGTGTACCCCCAGGGTTATCATAAGCACACAACAAGTGCTCGATGAGTATTTGCTGAATGAAGAAAAATCCCAAAATATTAAACATAGCAGACACTTATTGAACAAGTACGCTCTTAATGTATGCATGTATGTGTGTGTATACACACATGCACACACATATATAAATATATATATTTGCCTTTGATCCTCATGGTTACTCTTCAATAGATGAGAAGCCTGGGAAGGGGTTTAGTTAGTTGTCCAAAGTCATGTAGAAATGACAGCGAAGAGAGGTTTTGAGCTCAGGTCTGCCCCACTCTTGAGCCCAAGCTTTTAAACTTCCACTCCAGTTGGAAAAACTTCATATTCTGGTTATTTTCTCAACTCCCGCTGGCTCCCCCAGGCCTGGAGAAATGGGGTATGGTTGGGGTGCCAAGGGGCAACAGGGGGCCCAGCTGGGGATGTTGTGGTCCAGGTGAGGCATATACACGTGTGGGATGAACACAGCGGGCAGCTATGGACGTGTGTCCCATGTGACTGACTTGGAGCAGGTGATCTGTGGGTTGTGGGTGGAGTGGGGGCAGGTGGGAGGCAGCAGAGAACCCCTCCATCTTGCTCTAACCCCCCTGTTCAAGTCCAGGGTCCAGCTCTATCCTGAACACCCTTCCCTGCCTGCATCCTCACCATGCTTAGCGCAAGGAGGGAGCCCCCATCTGCCACTACTAACAAAGTGACACTCACTCCCTCATTTCCCTTTTAGCGAACTCCCGGGGTCATCCGGGGGCTGAGGCAGCTGACAAGCTCCTGCTGCCTCTGTGAGCAGGAGATGGGTGCAGACATCCCCCAAGAAAGAGGTGTCACTTCCTGGATCCCCTCAAGGCGGGGTGGTTAGTAAGTGAGCCTCCCCCTTTTGCAGCTTGCATTATGTAACTCCGCCAGCCCCTCTGTGTGGGTGAAGGAATAATGAATACCCAGGCCCAGCCCGGCCTGCCTTCTCCATCTGGCGTCACTGGGTATGAGTGTTTCTCTCTGCGTATTCATGCATTGCCCTCATGCTGTGTCATTTCTCTGCTGTGTGTGTGAGCGTGTGTGGCCCGTGTGTCGGCCAGCTGAGTGTCTTTCAGCATCTTGCTGCTGGGGTTCCGGTTTGCGGAGAAAACCATCCAGAACCCCTGTGTCTTTCCTCAGTGGGGAGGATTGGTCCTCCCCTGACCCCTTTGCTTCCTTATCACTCCCCAAGCCCCATTTCTTCTGGGTACCGAACCCAGGATATTCTGTTGTTTAGGGGGAGGCAGAGATAGCTGGGACCTCTAGATCTCTCTTGAGTGTCCAAGTCTGGCAGTGGACTCCATTCTTTTTTTTTTTTTTTTAAAGATTTTATTTATTTATTTGACACACAGAGAGAGCGAGAGAGCGAGAGAGCACAAGCAGGGGGAGCAGCAGGCAGAGGGAGAAGCAGGCTTCCTGCATGAGCAGGGAGCCCGATGTGGGGCTCGATCCCAGGACCCTGGGATCATGACCTGAGCTGAAGGCAGTGGTTTAACCAACTGAGCCACCCAGGCGCCCCTGGACTCCATTCTTTAATTAAAGAACGGACTTGCAGGTGAGCTTTTGGGAAGGCAAGGCTTCCAAGGGCTTTCCTTCCACTTCTGGCTTGGGCCAGACCCTAAAAAGGACAGAGCCCGGGCTTGGCTGAAGAAAAAAGAAAAAGAATAAAGTGATCCACAAGCCTTCCTAGCCATGCTCAGCTTTTCCTCTTTCTCAGTTGGTTTTCAAATCAGGAAGGGCTGTTGGCTGGTGCTTGGGAAGTTGGGGTCTGTTTCTCACACTTTGGCCTTAGGCAACTTGATCTTTGGAAGGAACTGGAAGGAGGCTGGGCTTGGGAGAAGCAGGGATATTCAGTGTCTGCTGAGAGAAAGAGAGAAAAAGAGAGAGAGAGAGAGAGAGGCAGAGAGAGAGAAAGAGAGAGATACAAGCCCTGTGCCTCAGCCAATGGATTCTGAGCACTCACCAGGGTCCACCTTGATCCTAATAACAATC
Source organism: Callorhinus ursinus (assembly GCF_003265705.2). NCBI lineage: Eukaryota > Metazoa > Chordata > Mammalia > Carnivora > Otariidae > Callorhinus > Callorhinus ursinus. The sequence continues at coordinate 4,776,451 of NW_027397103.1, read as the reverse complement.
CCACAACACTCTGTCTCCCTCCTTTTCCTCTGTGGAGCACATCCTCATGTGCTGCCATATTTTTATCCTCACTCTCACCAAGGTCAGGTTTGAATATCCCCATTTTACAGACGAATAAATTAAGCTGCTATAGGAAACCCATTTGTCCCAGCTTGTGAATGTCCAGTGTCCAGGAGGCTCCTGGGTCAATGGGGGTGGCTGGTGACCCTTCTGCCCCAGGGAAGATTTTAAAGGCCCCTTCTGGCTCTGTCTGTGTGCTTCCAGGTGAGTTCTTTATTTTCCTGGAACTTCCATTTCTTTATCTGTAAAACGGGGTTGTTAAGCAGTGACCACTTCCCTGGGTAACCAGAAGGATTAATTAAAATGGTGGACGCACGGTACTCAGCAACCTCACACAGCAAATGCCCAGAAGAAAGAGCTTCCTGTTATTGTTATATAATACGTAATGATTTGGGCTTCCTGGCTTTTAATTTTAATTTTCTGCACCACCCTAGTTTTGCCAAAGGTAATTGATGTGCCATCTCGAGGGGGCCCTTTGCTGGAAATCTGGCGGAATCTGGCACTGGTCGTGGCACGGGGCTCTGAATATAGGGAGCCGGGTGCTGGGCGGCACGTCCTGCCAAGCCAGCCTCTGCCCTTTGGAGCTGTGATTTTAAACAAATCACATACGTGCACGCCAGTGTACATACCATGGAAACAATACTTGGACCCGGGCCTCGTTCGAGTAGTTCAGCGGTTTTGGGTGTATTTATCTCATTTACCTTGCTGCGAGGAAATGAGCGGCTGACTTTCAGGACAGCTGCTAGCGACAAGGAGGGAGCCAAAAGAGGCCAGCGTCTGCTACCATCTCACCCTGCGACCTTGGGCAAGCCACTCCCCATTCTGGGCTGCAACCAGAGCAGTGGGGACGGCAGCCTGTCTCTAGCAACAGAGAGTTTCCTGTGTGCTAAGCATGGCGCTGAGCCCTCTGCATGGGTGCCTTATTTGATCCTGGAAGAGACTGTATGGAGAAGCTCCTAGCCCCACATTACCCATGGATGAGGTGAGTGGGGTTCAGAGAAGTGAACCCGGGGAGCAACCTTGGGGTCTAGTGAGCGGATTCTGAGCACTCACTGGGGCCAATCCCAATCCTAATACCAACCCCACAACATGCCTCATTTCTCTTCCTCCCCAAAGCACATCCTCACCGGCTGCCATATTTTTCATCCTCACTCTGATCAGGGTGACGGTGGATTGTCCCCATTTTACAGATGGTGAGATTAAGCTGCTATATAAGACCTACTTGGCTTGGGCTTGTCCTTGACCTTCCATTTTTAGCACTGAAAGTCAGAGGACATTAGGATGAAGGGGAGCTCTTGAGATCATCCAACCCAACTTCTATTCAAAAATGAGGAAACAGAGGCCTGGAGGAGCCAGGGGTTCGTTCAACGTGGATCAGCGACAGGTGCGGGTGTCTAGGACTATGCTTTCCAGTGGGGCAGCGGCTAGCCACGTGCGGCCATTGAAACCCCTGAACTGGGGCTGGTTCCGCTGAGATCTGCGGTAAGAGCAAAACACACATTGGGTTTCAAAGGCTAGTTTGAAAAAAAAAAAAAAAGAACATAAAATAGCTCAACAATTTTTCAATATTGGTTACATGTTGAACTGATAATGTTTTGGATATAGTGGGTTAAACAAAATTGTCATGAAAGTTAATGTCACCTGTGGCTTTTTTACTCTTTTTTAAAAAAGTGACTACTATACAGTTAAAAATCACACATGTGGACCGCATTGTATTGCCATTGCGCAGTGTAGGTCTAGAGTCTGACCTCCTCTCTGTCTCCCACTGTCCCTTAGGCCCCCTTGAGAATCTACTGGTCACTTCACCAGGCAGAAGATAATTCTTCTTTCCTAAGAAACCAGAAAAATTACACAGAGGGTTAGCAAAGATCTTGCCACTTTTGAGGTTGACCTCTGAGAACGGGTACGATGGGGACTGGGGGTAGTGGGGAGAGAATCCACCTACAGCTATGTGAAGAGAGAGGTAATAGTAGGATGTCACCTGGGCTAAGAGTAGAGTGTACAACTTCCCATTGTCCAAAGTCATTTGAAGTCTAATCCACTTATACAACGACTGTTTTGTTAAAAAGAATGAGGCAGATTCTACTCAGAGGTATGAAATGAGCTCCAAGATATAAAGATACATGTAAATTCTGCACGTGTAAATGCAGAGAATATTCTGGAAGGAATAGATATCATCGGTTGCAACTGACAAGGACTATTAGAAGTCAGAAATAGGAGGGAGACATACTTTGCACTGTCTACCTTATTTTTCTATTTGAATGTCATTTAAATTATGTTTTTAATTACATGTATATTATCTTTTAAATGAACAACACTGACGGAAAAAACAACACCCAGCCTATGAACTCCTGGGTGTTTTCCGTTTGCACACTCACTAAATCTCTGATGGAGTTACAGCTCTGTTTCGCATCTTCCTCCAATCTTATTTAAAGACAAATCCCAAGTCTCCCTGTCTTAAAAACAAAACAAAATACCTCCACCCTCCACACAAACAAAAGACCCACACCGTAACCCAACTGTGCTCTTTAAAAAACAACAAAACATGACAAAGCAACCAACTTCCTTACATTCCTGAACTGCTAATTTGCAGCCTTTCCCCAGAGAGAACACCACCCGGGAATCAAGCTGACGTGCTTTCTCCCACACTGGCAAGTCATAGCTACAAACCCGCCAACCTCTGCAAACCAGGGGGGTAAGTTGGCATTCTGTGTCTTGGGGATCCCAGACGCGGGGGGCACCCTGGCCCCACGGGGTACCCCAGACATGTAACTCTCCCAGTTTCACGGCTACGGTTTGCAGATGATGACCTTTATCTTCCCAGATCTAATGCTCACACCTCAAGAGCTTAAGTCAGAGTGAGCAGGATGAGTATTCACGGGTGTTTCCAGTTTGGTAGTACACCTTGTCATGAGACTTCAGGAAACCCTCGCTCTCTCACACTGCTGCTTTGTAGTACCTCTTTGAATGGCAATTTGACAGTATCTACCCTACAATTTAAAATACACAGATCTTTATCCTGGCAATTCAACTTTTAGGACTTTCTCCTGCAGATAAATTGGAAGGAACATCCTTACACACAGAAATACACGTGACCCTTCGTTGCAGAGTTGTTCAGAATATCAACAGATTAAATAAACAATGGCACATCCATACAATGGACTCCTGTGCAGGCATTAAATAAGGGGGGGGGGAATTAGATCTTAAAGGACCAATGGGGAATGATCTTCAAAATACGCTGTTTAAATTTTAAAAGATGGAGAGCACAGGTGTACAAATATAGTTACATATCCATCCTAGGTATTCATCCATGCTTTCATATAAGTTTGGAGATGTCCTGAATATCTCTGGAAAAACATCTAAGATACTGGTGCTTTCTTCTGGGAAAGGGGGCCGGAAGGCTACGGGTAGGATGGGAGGAAAGCTTACTTTTTATTGTATATTCTTTGCGTGTGTGTGTGTGTTCCTTTGTAATGCTTATTTATTCATCTTTTACTATGTTTTTGTATCATATATTAAAAAAAAGAGCCCAGTCTTTGAAGTCAGACTGTCTCAAATGGGTACTCTAGCTTCTCCACTTGGCTTTGTGATGGTGGGCAAGTTGCTTAACTGCTCTGAGTCATCGTTCCTGCATCTATAAAATGTGGATGATAACAGCATCTCTTCGGAGAGTCTGTGAAGATGGAATAATAGTTAATATTTTCTCAGTTCTTACAATATGCCACACACTACACAATAAGTGCTCAGCAGATGAACCCTCTTCCCACTACTATTACTAATAATTATCATACAAGCAGCCATTATTCTATCGGGTCTTCTATGCTATGACGTGGACATATGTTGCTTAAAGCACTCTGTGCTGAAGAACCAAGAGAAAGCTGTGGACCCACAGATTCGTCTTACTTTTCAGTGGAGTGGGTGCCTGTCCCCGAGTCCTCAGAACACCAAAGGAGTGGGATTTGGTGTGCTGGAGCATGCAACTCAAGAGAGACAGCCAGAAACTCAGACCCTAGACCTTGGGGGGGGCGGTGAGACACCACCTCTGCGGTGGGACAGGGATGTCATGGGTCTAGTCCATCATCAGTAGAGAGCTACAGGGCTGTTGTCCCCATGTTGGAACAGATCTGGGGAATTATGGAGTCTTCATTTTATCTTCATTTTGCAACTCATTTTTATGAGTGAGTTCAGCCGGCTGGAGAGCACTATATCCATCATATAGACAGAACACTCCAGGGTTTGGGGCTAAGGTAATTAAATTCTTTCCATCACCCCTCAGTGGTACAAAAATCCCCAGAGATGCACCTCTCTTCCCCCCACCCAGACATACTCCATTGCTGGGTGTGTCATGAGGCGGTCAAAGGCATGAGTGTTAGAGCCAAAAGACAAGGAAGGGCTTGTGACCCACTTCTATTACTTATTGGCCTCAGATTCGTCATCTGTCAAATGGGAACAATGATGGTTTCTACCTTAAAGGCAGAAACCAATATATTACATGGGATAATTAAGTGGGAGTACATTTGATGGGATAATCTACGTAAAGCATGTGGCACCGCTAAACTACTCTTTTTAAAGTCGCTTTAGACTGCACCTCAAGGAAAATGAATGATCTCAGGTCAGATATGTGAACATCATCATAGCCAAGAGGATGGCCTCATTACTGTAAAAATGAAACACGACCAGTGGTCTCTGAAACACTTCTTAGGAATCGTTGCAAAAAGACAGTGCATATTTCATATCCCCAATTAATCTTCCCCTCGTTTCCTCTTTCTTCCTCTCCTCCCCTCCCTTTTTCCCCTTCCTCTTCCTCTCGTCCTTCCTTTTTTTCCCATTCACACCATCCATTTGCTCATTGTGAACACTTATACAGCTTCCACCTGGGCCAGCAAGGAGCTGGGCGCTGTAAATGCAGAGATGGATAAGACAGACAGCTTCCCTGCCCTCAGAGCTTACCGCCTCAGGGGGACAGAAAAGGGGAGGGTAGAGAGAGATATTAGTGACAAGTGGGGGTAGAACAAAGTGGAAACACAGGGTGTTAACAGGGGCATGGACAGGACGCCTAACAGTCTGGGTTGTGGTGGTCAGGGAAGGCTTCCTGGAGGAAAAGTCAGAATATAGAGTTAGTCAGATTGAAGGGATGGATGGTGGGAGGGAGGGGTGGAGGAGAGAAGGCACTGAGAAGGGAGAGAACAGACATTTGAGCCACTCCCCTGTGCCCTCTCCACTGTGGCAGGAGAAGCCAGTGTCTCATAAAGCCAGAGAGGTCTTCAGAAGCTGGATCATGCAGCTCTCTTGAGAGCCCAGTTAAAGATTTTGGACTTTATTCTTACAGTGATGACCAGCACTGAAGAGTTTTGAGGACAGAAGTTCTGTGGTCAGATTTAGATTTTAGAAGGATCACCCTGGCTGCTGCCTGGAAAATGGAGGTGGGGGCGCGGGGAGGCAAGGCTGGCCATGGGGAGCCCAGTTAGGAGGCTGCTGCAGGCCAGAGATGAGAAAGGACAGTGGTTAGCATCGTGAAGGGAGGAACTAGGGATGCGGGTAGGTTTAAGAGATATTTAGGAGCCTGGGTCAACAGAATGTGGTGACTGAGCGGGTGGAGGGGGCAAAGGAAAAAGGTGCTCATGGTGACTTCCCAGCTTCTGGCTTCTACAGGTAGATGGATCTTGATGCCATTTCCTGGCTAAGAGAGCATAGCAGGACAGGGCAAAAAAAAAAAAAAAAAAAAAAAAAAAAGGATAAGAACGAATGAAACTAATTTGATAAAACTGTCCTTCCTGAGTAGTAATAAATAATTTAACTGTGGTCTAGTATACTGCAAGAGTCAACATTTCCTGGTATCATTATTTCCATAATTTTGAGAATGAAGGGGGGTTACAGAAAATATGCACTTGATTTGGCTCACTCCCCAGCCATTTGATTTTGGGCAAGTCATTAAACACTGTGAATGTCAATTTCTTTTTGCGAAATTGGAAAGGTAATAACAACCACTTCCAAGGTTTTTGTGAAGATTCAATAAGACAGGTGCTGTAAAGAGCACTCTGTAAACTGTGAATGTCAACTGTCGTAGCAATGTTGAGTCTTTATTTCAAGGAGGACATCAAGAATGGTACCCTTCAGATTGCCACTCAGTGTTAACTTGAGACTCAACCAAATTTCTCATCTCATGCCTGGCATCCTTGGGTGTCCCTGATGCAGGGAAGCCAGGTTAGGCAAAAGGTGCCCATGGAAGGAAAAAAGAAGTAAGAATGGTTATTTTATGGGAGGAGTGATAATATCTGCTCCTTTAAGTTGAAAGTTCCCTGCAAATAGATCACAGCATCCACGTAGGTCTGAATCAGTTACAAATGAATTTCAGTGAAGAGAGAATACATTAAATGGGAAACACAAACGACAATGTTGAGAATGACACCGCATATGTCAGATAGATCAGTAAAAACAATAAATGTAAATGGGTTAAACTTGAGTAAAAGATCAAGACTCTCAGATTGACTAAATGCATTTGCAGCTGCTCTATATTAGCATGGATATGGGGACAAGGGCAAAGGACAGGTGGAAAAATAGTTCACCAAGGCAGGTATGGATTTGATGTACATTTGCAGAGGCAGCATAGGTCTGCTTTGATTTGAAAGATATAATTCACTCTCTTCTTAAAATATGTTAGCACTTGGTAAGCACAAAATAAATATTTGTTGAATAAATGATCAGCTATCCACAGCAATTTCTTTCATTGAAATTTTTTCATTGAATTTTTATTAATTAGGTTGAACTATTAAATTAGCAGGTTTGCAAATGATCAAATTCACCATTGTCTTATAGTTCAACCTAATATTTTAAACATTTATATATGTAAACACTGCACTGAACTATCTAATTTCATCCTTGCAACAACTATATGAAGGACATGATTGTATTATTCCCATTTTACTGATGTTGAAACTGAGGCTCAAAGAGGTTAATTATATCATAGAAGTTTATCCAGCTACTGTCAATGATGGGGATTCAAACCAAGTGTGTCTGAGCTCAAAGTCTTTGCTTTTTATTTTTTACTTACCGAACTCTTTTATTAGCTCCAGTAAATTTTAGTCTCAGATTTTCTAAGCAGATAATTGATATCACCTACAAATAATGACAGCCAAAGTTTTTGCTGTTGCCACTTTTCAAATATTACTATGTATGTTTATTTCAGTTGGCCTGATCACCACTTATAATGTTAGTAATTGGTGGCTGAAATGGACAGTAGGGTTTTCTATTTCAATTGTTCACACTATGGAGTCTATGGACCCTTGGCAGGGCTCGGGGATTCCTGACAATCCTGGAATTGTGTGCACAATTTTTGCGTGTGTGCATATGCATGTTTAGATGGGGAGATAGTCCATAATGTGATTTTCTAAGCACTCCATAACTCAGGAAGCAACCTTACATTTTACAGATGAGAAGTTCGAGGCTTACAGATAGGGAAGGATTTGCCAAAGGTTCTTAGAGACGGAGTCAGAGCTAGGATCCAGGTCTCCTGTATTTCTTCTCAAACTCAAGTTACAGGCTCATGTTCCTTGCTTCCTCCATGAAATTTGGAAATTTATTCAGGGTCCTATATTTGATGGTAATGCTAATCTCATGGTGTGAGGTGAAGCTTTCTTGGTAGATGCCTTTCATGTCTGTTATACTGTTTCTTGATTATTCAAAATAAGCCCAAGCAGTCCAGTATCTCCTTATCCTGCCCTTCCTAATGAACCTCCTCCAATTATTAGCTGCCTATCCAGGATTGATAACAGGGGATGTGAAGACACCATGACAGGTGATGGGAGGGGAAAATCATCACAAAAGCTGGCATGCAATGCCAGGATTTTCAGGCATCCTAGAGCCCTGTAGGGATCCACAGACCCCATACTAGTTGCTTGTCAAAGTAAATATTTAAAAGGTCAAATTCATAATTAGGATAAAAACCTGATTATGCTTATTTAGAATTGATTAACAGAGCCATAAATATCAATGCAGTTTTTAAAATAAAAGATAAAATAAGAATAAGGATCATAGTATCAGAGACCCCAGCCACAACTCCTTCATTTGCTCAGCTTTTACTGAGTAATGACTTTGTTCCAAAACCATATCATCCTAAATGAACTATGACATTGTATGCTCCTTGAAGACAGGGATCATGGTTTTCTGGTTTACTGTTGTGCCCTCGGTGCACAGCAAGGTGCCCAGTGGAGAGTGGGCACGAGTGGAGAACTGGAGCATCCATGCCACATCCAGAGCACCATTCTGGCTGGTGGTTGCCATGCAGGAAGGCAGGGTTGGTATCAGCTCACCTGCTGTCGAGGAGCTGCAGGGAGGTGATAACACGGCCTATTACAAATCAAAGAACAAATAAATGAGACCTCACATATTTGGGTAAGAACACCTGGATTCAGAAAAAGGAGAGGCAAAGAGGAAGGGTCTCAGTGTAGTTTGTAAAATCACCAGTGATGGACATGGTCTAGGGCCTGCTATACACGGTGTGGTCCACGGACCAGCAGTCATCAGCTGAGAGCTGGTTAGGAATGCAGAGCCTCAGGCCCCACCCCAGTCCTGTGAATTCGACTCTGCATTTTCAGAAGACCCCCAGGTGACTGGTGTGCACATTATGGCTTGGGAAACATTGGTCCAGTTTGCCTCTAAATGTTTGTGTTACTTTTTTTTGCAGTCCCATGAAGCTTCAAGGGAGCAATAATATTAGGCTGAACCGAGTAAAATTGCAGATCTCCAACTATTTCGTGACCTACAAAAATGGCCATCACAAATGAAATTTCACTACATGAAACCATTCTGTGCAAAAGGGCTTTAGACCCGGGATATCACTTGCTTCAAAAAGTCCTAGGTTAGATGCTACAAACAAGAACCCGTAGGCACGACACATGAGTTTCATTTGGTCAACACAGCTAAAAACATTTTTTTTTTCCAAATTGGGTACCACCATGTAAAAACTGGAAATTTCACGTGAAATGCAAATTCCTGGTTTTCTTGGAACACTGGAAGGAGCACAAGGACTGGGTATGTACTCCTGAATGTCAGCAAACATCTGGAGTGGGTGCTGGCGCCCCCCTGAGATAGGGCATGGGCTCTCCAGTTCCCCTGGGCCCCCATGCAGCCCCCCTCACTCATGTGTTTCCTGCCAGGCGCCTGCAGGTATTTATTTGCCTGTGGGACCCCTGTTCCGTAGTGAGTTTTAAAGGAAAACAAGGAAGGTCACCTTTAAAAGCTGCTCAGTGGAAGGACAGATGTGCTTAGTGACTTGGGTCCTCCCACAGGTGACCCCGGTTGATCCAGGTGTTTGACAGATGCCCACCTTCCTGAGAGCCTACTGCATATGTCCCAGCTTATGCCCTGTGGCTGATGCTCATTCTGCCTCATTGTCCCTGGGTTAAAGCTGTTGAGAATGGTAGAGCATTTCACATAATCATCATCCTTAACTACTTAACTCCTTACCTGCTTCTTCCCTCATACAGTGCGTTTACAAAGACCCTTCCTGGAGTGACACTTTTCTCTGTAAATGGAGCTTTCACTTTTGATGTCAAACCAGTCTGCCTACTCATTCCAACAAGAGCTGAATGGAAACCAGCTTCCCTTCTTCATTTAGAGGGAATACACAGTCCAAGACCCCATTTGTTGTCCTTAGTGACTCTACCTTGGGGTTTCCTGACCTGTTCCGTTGTACCAGTGCACCTGGTAAGCCCCTACAAGACATACCCCCCAGCTCTGAGCGACACCTTCCCCTCTGATTCAGTCCTACTGAACGGAGCTCTGCAAACTTCCCCCTACAGTAAAATCACAAAGAGAAGGACGCCACCATGAGCAGCATCTAAGCTGACATTACAGAGGTGGCAAGGAATGCTTGCGGGATATTGTCACGGTTAAGGCTATAGGTCCTGGCTGCGCATGCTGACTCTGCCATTTACTGACTGGCTGGCTTTGGGCAAGACATTTTGCATCTCTGTGCCTCTGGTTCCTCATCTGGCAAATGGCAAATAATATTATTTACTTTGCAAGGCCCTTGTGAAGATTACATAAAATGGTGTCATGTTTCCCCAACTGGTCTTAACCACCTTCACATCTTTGTGCCGTACCCTGTGTCTCACCCTAGGCAATCATCTGGCTACTATTTTTTCCTAGAGCTGACTCACTTTTTACCTTAAATCCTTACTATAGCCTCATCCTAAGGAATAACATCCGTGAAATCATGGTACAAAAGGGGCCAGCTATGTTTTTCTATTACTGATCAAAACAAATATTTAATGAGCAAATTAAAAAAAAATGGGTACCATCTTGTTCCAATCATTAGAAAAGCACTGAAGAAACTCAAATTGAGAGATGTTCTCCAAAGTAACCGACCACTAATCTTCCCAATTGTCAAACCCTTGAGAGAAGCCCGTGTGACAGACTATCACAGATCAGAAGAAACTAAGGAGAAATGAGCACTGAAAGTGTGCGGGATCCTGGATAAGATTTGGGAACAGAAAATGGTCATTCATGGGAAAAGTGAAATTCAAATAAACTGTAGTTTAGTTAATAATTGTACTAAAACCAGACGTGACGTTAACATTAGGGGGTGCTGGATAAGGGGTCTAAAGAAACTCGCTGCACTATTTGGCAACATTTCTGTAAGTCTAAAACTCCCTTAAAATAAAAAGTTTTAAAAAATGGGTACAAGTTAAGCAGTCTTTCCCTACTGCCTTTTCTGCCCCCTCCCTTCAGTGCCTAGCAACCAGTTTCTGTCTCTACGGATTTGCCCATTCCAGGCATTTCATATAAATGGAATCCTATAATATGTGGCCTCGTGTACCTGGGTTTGCTCACTTAGCATACTGTGTTCAAGCATCATCCACACTGTGGCATGCAACAGTGAGTCATTCCTTTGTATGGCTGAATATCATTCCATTGTATGGACAAGCCACATTGTGTTCATCTATTGATGGACATTTGAGCTGTTTCCACCTGTTGACTATGACAGGTGAACATTCATGTACACGTTTTGGCCTGAACACGTGATTTCAATTTTTAGTGGGGATAAGGTTTCCCACTGGTGTGATGGAAGGTTTTGGAGCTGGATAGAGGTGACGGCTGTCAAACACAATGGATGTCCTCCATGCCACTAAATTGTACACTTTAAAATGAGAAATTTCATGCTATGTGAATTTTACCATAATTTACTATTTTGGAGAAGCTGTGCTTTGGTGAGCCCAGCGCTTAGCACAGCACCTGGCCCTCAGCAGGTGTATGAAGAATGGTGGCCCGTGCTATCATCATTGCTGGACGCCCCCATCAGCCTCCCGGCTCCCACTCCGTGGGTCTTTCTACACCATCACGTGGCTTTCACCAAGGGAGTTCCTCCAAGTTTGATCCACTCCTCAGCAATGAAGTTTTAGGGTCCCTGGCATAGCACCACTAGAATGCCTTGCTTTGGCATCCAAGAACTCCTGCTTCACGAGGTGTGCACCTGGCAGGTATGACATACCTGGCCATCGCCTCCAGCTATGTGCTCAGAGCCACACGGAGTGGACATTCAACAGACACTAAACTGGTTACTTGTTGACTGAACACCAAACCTGCCTCAGCAGCTTCTCCAATAAGCCTTACCTCCTCAGTAGACTGGAGGCTTTATTTACCCGAGATGCTACCCTACAATTTGCTGGTTAAGTTGCAATGCCTTGAAACTGTTCATTTGATTTTATAATGCTCACTCCCGTTTCCTCAAAGTACCTTGGGATGAGTTTTGGTTTTGAAATGAAAGTGAAAGGCCCGATTTGTTTTGAGATTTTCATGGGGATCCTACAGAAAACTGGAGACACTCTAGCACATCCCAGATGAGGGAAGCATATTTCTGCTCAGAGTTGACGAGTTGGGGTTGGTTTTCTTCCTGATTATCAGTGAGGTCTTCCTCTTTTCCTCGTCTGTGTGGGGATGGATATTCTCCATCCTCTGCCCCCAGGTCCATTCTCCACCATTCTCCTAACCTCTCTGGGCCCCAGGAGGAGGCTAACCTCTATGGATATCAATAGGCTCCTTGTCCTCTGGCTTCTGATTGGGTTTGACCAATGGGAGGCACAAAGGAGATGAGAAGGAGGAGAGAGAAGGGGCTCCCTGCCGTCCCAGTGTTGTGGCCTGGAGAGGTCTGCATTCCTCCTAGCACAGCTTCTGCTGAGAGCTCCCCACACCCCCATCCTATGGCCCAGAGGGCTTCAGTAACAGGCTCCCTCCCCCTGCTCCATCCGTCCTGTGGTGGTCATCACTCCCTGCTCCCCTTGCTCGTCCCTGGATGCTTCACTCTCCCTTGTTGGCATCTTAAACTGTATCCTTAAATAAAGCTTTCATTACACTATCTTGGAATCAAAGCATCACAGCCATGGTGTCTCCTGTGTCCTGCTTGGACCCTAGCTGACAAACTTTCACCTCCACTGCACCTTGGGTCTAGGGACAAGGAAATAGCAGAAGCACCCCCAATGGTCGAGGGTGTAGCAAGTCTACACGGATGATCCTAATGGGGATCTTCATTCTTATGAATAAATGTATGGAGCACCCAATAGGCACCGAGTATTTAAGGGTCCCGATAACCCAGTGAAGTGGAGTTATCCTCATGTTTACAGAAGAGGGAAAGGTGGTTTAAAGAGAGATGAAATAGCTTGCCCCAGGTCACAGGGTGAATAAATAGCAGTGGCTGGATTTGAATCAGGCTTGGATGGGCTCCAGAATCCTGCCTCCTTGCTGTCACCTCATATCCAGAGGCGTCTCGCTCATCCAAGAGCCGATGTCAGGGCAAGTCAGACCCCTGTGCCTGGGAGAAAAGCCTGCTGTCTCCAAGAAGGATGTCAAATCCTCAGTTTTGGATCACCTTCTGGAGCTGAGATGCATTCAAACCACACCAGGGCTATAAAGCCCAGCAGTGGAAAACGGGACCCAGGAAGATATTCCAGGGACGAACCTCAAGCTCATTTCTGAATTCCTCAAGATGCCCGGAGCCTGTTCTGCTGCTGACAGAGAGAAGTGTCGCCTGCTCACTGCTCAATGCCCCTGATGTAATGAGCGCCTCAGAAAAGGGCTCGATTGGGATGCTAAGCAGCCGTAAATGACATTGTCACCAGCCTTCATAAAACACAGTGACTCACAGCCCTAATTAAAATGCTGAGGGAAAAATGTAAAGAAAGGCTGCCATGGAAAACAGTGACATTCTGCTAAACTGCAGGATTATTTCTTCCAGGAAAAGCAGGGCTCATGAGCGTGTGTATGTGTGTGTGTGCGTGTGTGCGTCTGCGTGTGTGGGGAGGGGGACGGAGATTAGGAGGCTGAATGTTATTCTCGTAAGAAACTTGGGAAAATTTAACCCAGAGGAAAGCCTAAAGCTATTCTTGCCATCCAACTTATTATGAAATATTTAAGCACAGTGAATTGAAAAGAATGGTACAATAACAACTATGAACTTCCAACTAGAGTTGACGACTCTTGGCATTGGCCATATTCACCCTGCTTGTTCTGTCCGTCTGTTCTGTCTGTTTGTCTATCCATCTACCCATCCATCCGTCACCTCTCTCTGTGGCTTCATCTATCTATGCCACTACGGATCATCTATCTGTAGTTCTCTTTCGCTGAACCATTTGAAAATAAGTTGCAGAGGTCACGATGCTCCAGCCCTAAATTCTTAAACATGCATATCTTAGAATAAAGACAGTCTCCCACAAAACCCCACAGTACCACTGTTGTGCGGAAGGAAAATAACCATCCTTTGCAAAATGTCCCCAAATATTCAGTTAAGGTTGTGTTTTAAACAATGGCAACTGAAGTAGTAAATCTAATCCCTACTGCTCAGGAGAGAGAAGCCAATCTGCCACATGGCAAGAGGCCGTCAAGAGGTTCTTGAGCAGGAAGATTTTCAGCTTCATGGGGCTGGTTCTTGTCATCAGAGTCTCAAGATGAAGTACACAGGGCACAATGCTTGACTTAGACACCAGTTTGCAACCAGACCAAAAAAAAAAAAAAAAAAAGCCAGTCTGTTTATGCCATTTTGTTTTGAAAAAGAGCCCCTCCTCAAAACAAAATCTCCACATAATTTCATCCCATGTATTCACCCATTCTAACTACAAAATGTGGCTCCCAAGGACTTCTTGTTGTTTCTGAAATACAAATGCACCCTAAAAGCCCACTGAGCTATCACCAGGCAGGAGAGTCAGAAAGAAATCTATAATTTCAGAACACAAGTCTTGAAGAGGGTACCCTCCCTCCCCCCAGAAATCCTGTGCATTGAAGACAGTAGTTAAGGAAACATTTACCTACACGTAGGAGTTTTGCATGCTTGTTAAAAAAAATAATCAAAACCAATAAAAATATCAACCGAGAACATCCATCCTGTCTCATTATTTTATACCCTGCCTGGCAAGAAATAAAAGGATTTTATTTGGGTGACTACAGTGATACTAGGAAAGAAATGACAAATGAAGGTTTTTCCAGCTGAGACTTATCTTAATAAACTAGTACATAGATGTTATTGACTTTTTTCATTACCTGTATTCTGGTTACATCAACATAATTGCTTTCATTTTCCTTATTGGATACTGAATATTCAGAGTTATGAGACTGCCTTAAAAATCCAAAGGAAAAAACATGCCCCAATATGTCAGTTGCTACTGAGTTGTATTTTGATTTATCCCTCTGGGTTCCATTTTTGTGCTTAAAATTCCTGTAATGAAATACATCACAATGAGATCCACATGGCTATTTTAATGACCAAATAGGATGGACTGCCCACACCATGTACCCCATTGCATTCTAGTTAATGGCAAGTTGGTCCCTTGTTTGTTTGATGAAAGAGCAGCTGCCTAGACTCTCATTCATGATCAAGAAATCCTCTAGCTGAGAAGCACCGACTGCTCACCCACAGCATCTGAAAGTTGCCACGCTCCCTTCTTCATTTCAACCTGGAAACAGGTTCCAGGAAGGCTCAGCTTTTAAATCCCCAATTTAGCTCTCCTTGAATAAAGAAGGGATTTAATGCTGGTGGGCCACATTTCCCAGCAGAAGCGGAGACACTTTTAGGGATGCCCCTGATAATCTGTGGAATTTCTGTTAGGTGCCTTTAGGGCAAGACTGCTAAAGCAGCTCGAGTGGCCAAAAAGAAGACCTGTATTTCCTGGGAACCCCAACTGAGAAGAGGTGATCTTGTGACGGGAGGAGACAGGACATGGAAAATCAGCCAGGGTGGAAATGGGAACCTGACCCCTGCAGACGGCCCTGTGTTTCCAGTGCTCACAGAGCAGGCTTTCTTCAGGGGTTGTCAGCAGAAATCAGGAATGCCACTGATGGACAAGAATCGGGCAAATGTGTGTGTCTAGAGAGCCACAGAATGTTAAAGTGGAAAAGATCTTTGAGGGGTTGTAAAATGGAAAATATCTTCAAGGGCTGGGCAGGTGACATAAACAATATTTAATGGTGGCAGTTTGTGACCTAAAGGTTAAAAAAAAAAAAAAAAAAGAGGAAAACCAGACCAAAATGAAACCCTGTAGGAGTCCCAGCCAGACAGAACGTATCTGCAGGTTTCCGGATGGAGCTGCCTTTGAATGCTAACAATCGTTTCACAGATGAGAAAATCGGAGCCGAGTGAGGGCAAAACGCAGGGTCCACATCAGCTGGCTAAATGGAGGGGTCTCTCTTTTGTGCATTTCTTTGCTTTGTGCTGACCATTACCACGAGCCTGATGCTGTCCCCATTCCAGAGTTCCACATATACTAGCTCACGCTGTGTGCGTCCTCTGACCAGCCCCATGCAGTAGCTAGAAACCCCATCTTATGGATGACGACACCTGCGGTTCAGAGAGGTTAACTCACTCACCCCCGAGTCGCAGAATCCACAAGTGCTAGGGCCTGGTGTAGATGCTTCCCCAGAGGACATCCTCTCTGGATTCTCAGTGTGGTGCTCTGCCTTTCAACCTGGCTGCACTTGACCCAGTTTGGCTCTGGAGACCCTGTCACTGCGGTGGGGCGGGTTGCTACAAATCAGAAGCCTCCCAGTGCCGATGCTGCCTCCTCCTAGAAGCCCGACGCTGATATCCCCAGTCATCCATACCGGATGCCGCATTGCACTGCTATGTGTCTGGCACAACCACCACACCTGGTAACAAGGCTTGTTTGGCGCCCACTGCCCGGCCAGACTGCAGGCTTGGTCAGAGCAGGGCTCACGCCGCCTTCCCCTGGGCATCTGCCCTTGGGGTCCGGCACTGAGTCTGCCATTTGACACTCATCGGTACACATTTGACAAATGTGCTGACGTCTGCCGCAGAGCCACACATAACTGCTGCTCGGCTTCGGCTTCTCGTCACTAAATACACCTGTACCTGTTGTACCCCATTAGCTACACCTGTACTGGGGACTTAGGGGTAATTTCTGTTGATAGATCATTTTTATTTAATAGATTCAAGTAGACTCAATTTTCCTGCATTGCTGGGTGCTGCTCAGAGGAACAGGCATGTGAGTGACATAAAGACGCAGGACTTGCAAGTGTTGGTGGGGGGGGGCTGACTCAGCTGTCAAAGAGCTCAAACCAATTGTTTTGGTGAAATCAATGGTAGTTAGACAGGGTTTAATAGTGTCAGTGGTTACTTGGTTCCTAGAGTTTTAACCAATAGGTCACTTTTAAATGAAATCCCCTCTCAAAGGACATATGGATCAGCCAATGGGACTAATGCCCAACATTACACGGGGACACAGGGATGATGTGCAGCAAGGTTAAAGTGGAAGGGGTCCTGCTCAGTCCCTTCTGAACAATCCGACAATAACGGGGAGAGAGAGAGAGGGAGAGAGAGAGAGGTAATTAAATTCCTTTTAGTTTGGAATCTATGGGGCTTCTCTCTCCTGGAGTAAACACGTTGTTATCATAATGGAGCATTGGGCAAAGAGTCAAGACACTGAGGTTCTATCCCAGCTTTGTCGATACTGTGCTGTGTGACTTTCAGCAAGGCACTCACCTTTTCTGAGCTCAATTTCTCCATTTCTAAAATGTGGGTGATGGACAAGAGTGGAGGGCATTAGAATCTGCTGGAGAAGTCTTGTTAAGAATACAGAAACTTCAGGTCTCCCTTGGAAACACTGACTTGTTAGATCTGGGTTGGGATTTGGCATCTCTGTTTTTAACTAGCACCTTGGTGGGTTCTGATGGCGATATGCCACCGGGCTGATGTTTGGCATCTTCTGGATTAGATGATGTCTAAATGCTATCACATATGAGAATGAGAAAAATGGTGAAGTCTACAGTCATTGCAACCACTGTGTGGTTAAACACAAACCCACACTGACGTGTGTGGTGGGAAGCATGCCCCTTTGTTCAAACAGGCCAGGTGAAAAATTGGTCCTAAAATGCCAAATGCAACTTCTGCACATTCCAGTTTCCAATAGGAAAAGGCGCCCAGTTCTAATGGGCACAGAATGTTGCCAGTGACTCTCAACCACATTCCAAAGCTCACCAAGACATGCAGAGACCGACAGAAACTGAATGACGGGCAATATACAGAGTCTTGTCATACCCCTAAACATACCCCCAAGAAGGCAGCACAGCCAAACCTGTGCATGCTCACAATACCCAGGTGAACCAACCCCTTGGTCTTCCCATGTCCTAGGAATCCGGCATCCCCACCAGTAGGAAAGTTTTGGGACAACTGTCCAGTTGGTACCTTGGACAGCGTCTTGAGACTCACATGCAGAGACCCTCGGGGAGCGTACTACCCCACCACACCACTCCTAGCCTCTCACCCTTTCCGGCAAGGTCTTTCTCTGTGGATGACAGCCTCCCAGACAGCTTGCTTTGGCCATTTAGGGGAAAACAAAGAAGAGGCAGGAGAAGCACAGGGCAGATGGGTCTGGAAAGCCCATCTACCCTACTGTGGCACAGAAGACTTCCTTCTGGGGTTCCCTTTCTTCCCTAGTCACCAATCTGGGCATAAACCTATTGTTTCCTGACTATCTTTCACATATTTGATGAAGAAAATCTTCAAAACAACCTTGTGGGAGTTATGTTCTCATTTTGCAGACAATGAAACTGAACCTCGAAGAGGTTAAGTGGCGTGGCCTCAAGCAAAGATCCTTCCCGGATCTCTCTACCATGCTGCTTGCGCTTTCCCTATGCAATCTGGGATTCGGGGGGGGGGTGAGAATTACAATTTCTGGAGACACAGTCATGCCCCTGACCACTGGGGTGGCCTCTGGGGGAGCAGATGTATCAGGAAATGAGGCTGTGGGTGCTAGGGCAGGAGCATGTCCTTCTTAGACTACCTAGGTGTCCAGACCTGGGCAAAACCCCTCAGGTTAAAAAGCCAAAACCTGGGACTACCGTCTCCAGTTGTGCCACTTACCAGGGAGGCGACTATGGGCAGGTTGCTTGGCTTAACCTGCCTCTGCTTCCATATCTGCAAAATGGGATTCCGATTGCTTCACTGGTGACCTGCAGGGAGCTTTGGGGAGCATTCTGGGCACATTCCAGGGAAACCTTGTGTGAGAGAGTGCCTTGGAGATGGTGCAAAGCTATGCACTCTTTCAGAGGCTTCTGGATTGGTCATAAGGATTAGGGTGGTGGTGGTGCAAGTGGGGAGACAGAATGCCTCCCTTAGGGTTCTTGCCAAGGCTTCTCAAATCTGTCTGCTGAAATGCCCAGGGGCAGAAAAGAATTGACACTACCCTGCCAGCTGGGGCACGAAAGGCCCCTTCCCTGTTTTAAGTTCAAAATAACAATGGGGAAAATCAGTGTTCTCTTGAGTCTGCAAATAGCAGCATTGGCCCCAACGCCAATTAGAGAAAGGGCTAGAAGAAAGGGAGATTTTTCACGTTCCTCTGGGGGACTGGCCTGAGGGGTCAGTTCCTTCTTCCTCGCTTCCAAGGTCCTGGTCTACTGTGTGCCCTGGGCTGGCTCACCAGCACCACTTCTCTGCTCAGGGACCCCCCCTGCCTTGGGGGTTGCTCCCTCCCCAGCCACTTGTACATTCTTCAGGGGTCTTCCTGAAGGATTTGAGCTAAACTATGGGATTGGTGGGGGGGTGTCTCATCTGCCAGGAAGAGCCCTCTGCATCTTTTCCTGGGCTACTCGGTTCCACTAGTGGTAAGTGCAACCCACCACAGCTTGGGGACCTTGAGGGGCTCCCCAGTTCCTACTGGCAGGAAACACTTGACCCTTGAGCCTCCTGGATCTGGTTCAGGAGTGTTACAATAATAAAATCTCAGCAACACTCCCCGCATACTGAGCACCTGCCCTACACCTTACATTCGCATCCATAATTTTTTAATGTCCCCACGACAGCCCCACGAGGAAGAAATCGTTTTCCCCATTTTACAGACAAGAGAACTGAGGCCACACACCCAGTAAAGGGTAAATCTAGCATTAGAACCCAAGCTCCCTACCTCACTCGAAAGCTCCCTGCCCTCGCTCTACAGCCTTCTCAGCGGGTGCCTCTTCTCTCCGGGTGCCCACCCCAGAGAGCGCGGTCTCCAGCTTGCGGAGAGCCGGGGGACGCTCCGGCCGCAGTGCTCCTGGGGTGGAGGCGAGGGTCTTGTGGTTTCTAGGGCGCGGTCCAGAGAGCCCTATCCGGACCCTCGGGCCCAAGGGTCCTTAGAGTGGCCCTGGAATTTGGATCTCACGGGGACCCTGCCCTGACCCTTGATCACCTGGAAGCAAAGCCATCGCGCGCAGGGCACTGCCTGGCCCCAAATCCCAGCGGAGCGCGCCCTTCCTCCGTCCGGGGGACGCGCCGGGAGCCCTAAAGCCTCTTTCGAGCGGGAGGCACAACTTTCCCAGGTCTGGGAGCCGGCGCTTTTACACCCCAATCCCGCCCGGGCTGAAGAAGTAAGAGGCGCAGGCGGCCCCGCCATGACCGCGGGAGCGCAACGAGGATCCTCGCAAAGTTGGAAGCCAGGCAGGAGCAACGCTTCCCAAGAGGAGAGCCCTCCCAGCCTCCGGGTCCCCGCCAAGGGTGACTAGCAATGCCAAAGAGTCCGCCATTACCGCGGGCGCGCAGGTGCCATACCTCCGGGGGGCCGGGCACGCAGGGAAGCTTAAAGTTGAGGCTGGGCAGGTGCGGCGATCCTCGGGGACCGGCGGCCCCCAGCCGCGGGCTGCCCGCCGTGGGTAACGAGCAGTGCCAAGGGGTCCGCCATTACCGCGGGCGCGCAGCTCGGAGCCGAGCGCGCGGCTCGAGAGGGACGCGGGTCCCTGCAAAGTTGGAGCGCGGCGGGCGCGTCGACCCCCGGCCCGGAGCCCCCAGCCTGGGGCCAACCGCTGCGAGGAGAACCGGGTCGCCCGAACCAAGTTGGGACGCGCGGCAAGCCCCGAGCCTCCGGTGCGCACCGGGGGCTGGCGCCGGAGCTGGCAGCCCCAGGGCACAGGGAGGGGACGCGGGACGGCTGGGCCGAGAACTCACCTGCCGCCAAGTCAGGCTGCGCCGAGGCTGCCTCTCCGCGCTGCGCACCCGCCCTCCCGCCCGCTGGTCCGCTCGTCCGCTCGCCTGCCCGCCGCCTCCTCCTCCTTCTCCTCCACCTCCTCCTCCCGGGCGCCCGCGGCCGCCGCGCTCCCGGTTCCGAATCCTCCGGGTCCGCCGCCCCGCGCGGCTGGAGGGCGCCAGTCGCACCCACTCACCTCCGGATGGGAGCCGCGCGCGTCCCTCCCCCTTCCCCTCCGCTTTGTGCCTCTCCGATCCTTCCCCGCCCCCTCTCGCCTAGCCCCCACCCCTCCCGAGTCCCCTCCCCTCCCTCCGCCCCAGCGAACCCAAGTTCGGGACGGAGGCTGCGGGCTTCCCCGCGCGCGCCCCTGGCTCACCGGGTCCGCCCGGCCGCCGCTCGCCGCCTGGCCGCCCCTCCGAGGAGCCGCGGCGCTAAGTGGCTCCTCGCCCGGCGGCTGGAAACGCGGCATAAATATGTAGGGACTGAGCCGTGAGCTCAGCGAGGGTCGTGAGGGGGAATTTATTTCTTAATGTCCCTCCTTTATCCTATCATCGCTGAAACGAATTAGCGGTGACGTCCAACCCGGCTGGTTTATGGGTGTGGGGAGGGAGACGTCGCAACCCTCATTAAAAGAGCCGCTCTGGGCACCAAAGCATACATCTTTTATATAACCTAATTTCCATTTTTTTTTTTCCCTATCAGGAAATACACCACGACAATTTCTGGGAGCCTGGAGGGGGCTGAATGTGGTGGCCACAGGGCAGCTCTCTGGGCAGACAAGGCCCCATGGGAGGCAGGGATGGTTCTTTCGGTCTCTACATCAGTGTTGGAAGAGGATTCCTTAATGGGACAGTGAGCCCTACAGCCCCCCACGCTGGGCAGGGTCAGAAGCCCCCAGGAGTCCTCAAGGAGGTCGCAGGCTGAGTTCTGGCCCTGGCTCTGGGGTGGGCAGACAAGGAGACAGGCAGCCAAGTCTGGAAATGTTGCCTTATTCTGGTTTTCCCTGGAGCAGCTCTTAGGCCTGGCAGCGGGGAGGGGCGCAGCTCACCTGTGGCCTGGTAGACCTGCAGGTGGGGAGAGGCCTAGGGCTGGGCTGGGGGAGGAGAAGATAGAGATCCAAGCTTTCCTTCCTTTCTTAGGGGCTCTAACATATGGGTAACCATATAAACCCGTCTCGAAAGCTGTCTTTTCCTGGGCAGATTGCAAAGGATTTTGCATTTCACTGTTACTGCTGCTCACACACTCTTGGGGAAATGGGGAAAATCAAGGAAAGAGAGGAGACTTCGTACACGTACACACACACACACACACACACACACACACACACACACACACACACGGCACTTGGCTCCTGGGTGCCTTGAATCTGACCTCCTCCCCAGCCTTGCAGAGGGAAACAAGCCTGTTCAGGTTCTGTGTTGTGCAGAGAAGAGGCAGAGGACCCTCCCTCCCCCTTGTCACTAATAGATGCTTTTCGGATCGTCTTGCACATCCAGCACGGGAGAAGGGGGTGTGACTTTGGGGGCAGGAAGAGAGGTGTGGGGGAGGAGGAGGGGAGAATGCAATAAAGAGTAAGCTGGCGGGGGCATGGAGCTATGTGTTTTCTTCAGCACGCTGGAAGGAAGACACCAGGGATTCCCTCTGGGCCCCAGGGCTCTGCTGCCACTTCCTAACTTTGCGGCATGGGGCAAGTTCCGGAGCCTCAGTTTCCCTAGTTGTGAAATGGGTCTGGGGTCGTTGGGAAGATGTGTACGATGGGATGACGCTGGCGAAGCTCTTGGCATAGTGCCCGGCATGTAGTAAATGCTCAGTAAACAGCAGCCAGAAAAAATAATAACCATGCTGAGAATAATGGTGATATAAAGGTTGGATGGGGCATCCCAGGGAAGTGGGGCTACAGCTGAGTCCTTCCAGCTTCCCCTGCCTGAACCATTTCAAAGTTAAGCACTGGGTTTCAGTGGTGTCAGACTCAGAATGCTGTTCCCCTGAATTACCATGGCAACTGGGGAAAATCAGGAAGCCAGGGGAAGGGAAGCCACTTTTCCACTGGGCTGGCCGTTCACCTGCTCAGAACAGCTACCTCACCTGCCTGTGTGCGTGTTGGGACCAGACTAGGTCTCAGGTGGGGCACCTCCTCTCCTGGAGCACCTCCTGTTCTGATCTGGGGAGAAGGGTGGTTGGTAGGGAATAGGCGGCCATAAGATCGTGGGGTCAGGGCCAAGGCTGAGCTGTGTCCGCAAAAGGCAGGGTTGGCCTGGGTTTGGGAAGAGGGAGACAGAAACCCCAATCCCCCCAGTCTGTCCTCACCACCGGGTATCCTGGTGCAGTTGAGAGCAAAGCATGGCAATGGGAGCTCTCCAGACAGAGAGTGGGGAAGACAGGGCCTTGGAGCCCAAGGTAGGAGCCTGTCATCACGAGGGGTCTTGTGTCTGGGTGTGAGAGCAAGAGAGAGAGAGAAAAAGGAGAAAGAGAGAGGGAGAGACAGAGAGAAACAGAGACTTCCCTTCCCTTACTCTGCTTGTTTCCAGCAGGTTGGGGGACGAGGACAATCCTGGCCATAGTAGAAAGAATAACAGCTCTCTTGTATTGAGCACGTGATCATTTTGTCAGTCTAAACTAAGTGTTCTATAGGGCTCTCACTGAATCACCACAAAATGGTAAGAGATGATTCATTTTCTTGTTCCCATTGTACAGGGGGGAAAGCAGAGGCTCCGAGGGGCAGAGTGACTTGTTCCAGGTCACCCAGTTAATTGGTGGTAAAAGCAACTATTAGAACTCAGGTCCTGCTGACCCCAAAGTGGGACCCTTCCTGCCTCCCCACCGCCGCCTTGTGGAGACAGTCACTAGGTCACAGCTGTCTTTCTGGTGGCAGGGGATTGTCTGGTGTGTGTGTGTGGGGGGGCTCCCCTCATTTGTGCTGGGCATGGACCCCCAGGGGGCTTCACCGACCGGCGACTGGTGCTGAGTCCAGAGACTCACAGCCATGTGGCAGCCCCAGGACTATGCAGAATGATGGTCCCCCAAAGCTTCCCAGCCAGGTGTGGTGCCCCCTCTCCGAGGCTGTTCAGACGTTCACTCTAAGTTGATTCCAGCGGGACCCCCTTGGTGTTCAGGGAGAGATGTTGGTAAAGCCACCCTTCCTCCTGACTGCTGTAGGATTCAAGCAGCTGAGCCACATCCAGGGGTCAGCTCAGAGCAAGCTCCCCATCAATGGTCAACAGGAGAACAGTCATTCTGGGATCTTCTCTTGGGCCCACGTTCTCCATCCCTGTGTGGATGGTGGGTGTGCAAAAGGCCTCTCCCAGCCAAAGGGAGGCTGACTTTTGTCCCCCCTCTCTGCCACCCTGGACCCTAACCAGTCCCCACACAGCAGCTTAAAGGTGGGCCCAGGGGAGCACGGTGCTCCGGTGGAACCAAGGGGAGGAGGGGGAAGGAGGAGGTTTGCTGATGTGGCTGCCACTGAGGGGGGTAATACATTATCCAGGGCTAATGAAAACATAATTATCTTCTTTTGGCTGCAGAGAGGGGCTAATTTAATAGGCTGCGATCGAAAGGCATCTGTTGAATTCACCCAGCAGTGAAAACACTTGAAGGGCTTGGGTAGGGGGGGAGCCGGGGGGGCGGGGAGCAGCAAAGTGTGGTTGGCCACCCCGCAGCTGTGTCTAGGTGGTGGCTCCCCCAGGGGAGGGGGCAGCGGGCAGGGAGCAGCAGAGTGTGGCTGGCCACCCCCCAGCTGTGTCTAGGCGGTGGCTCCCCCCTGGAGGGGGCGGGGGGGGGTGCTGGGCAGAAGCTGCAGAGGGGCAGCTACTGAGAGGTGGCCTGTGTGCAGACAAAACAGCTGGGGCTGCTTTCTCGCTGCGTGATTTTGGGCTAGTCGTCTGCCTCTCTGAGCCTCAGCTTCCTCATCTGTAAAATGGGATCAATCCTGCCTCCCTCTCATTGACTGGGAAGAAGAGATGAGGAATGTGAGAGGGGTGCTGGCAGCTACTAAGTGTTTAACTAAAATCTCCACCTTCTGCTGCTTTGCCCGGGCAGTTCTACTTAGCCTTTGGGTCTCAGTGTAAATGTCTCCTCTTTGGGGAAACCCCTGCCCGAAGCTCCCCTAATGCCCTGGCCTTCCCCTTTCTTAAGGCAACACGCTTTAGGATATTTACTCATTTAATGCTGCATGCTAGGAGCTCCACAAGGGCACGGCAGGGGGAGTGGAGGGGGAGCGGGGGAGAAGGGTCTGTCTCATCTGTCACTCTAAGTCAGTGCTTCTCAAAGCATGTTCCCTGGACCAGAGGCTTCGGCATCCCCTCAGAACTCATTAGCAATACCAGGTCTGAGACCCCAGACTTGCTGAACCACACACACACTGAGGTGGAGGCCCAGGAATCTGTGTTTTATACAAGTTCTCCAGAAAATCCTGGTCCACACTCAAGTCTGAGAGCTTCTGCTCCAACCAAAAACCAAATTAACGTTTGGTGCATAAATGAATGAAGAGCTTACTGGGGTCCAGCTCTGTAATGACTGTAGCTCCCTAATTAGCCATCAGCTGTATACCAAACCCTGTGCCCCTCCTGGCTACCCCCTTATCTGCCACTCACAATCCCCCTTGCTCCTCCATTCCCCAGCAATGCCCCTTGGTCTGCCTCTCTGTCCTGAGTTGAAGGTCCCCAGGGTGTGTTGAAAGACCCAGGGGTGCCTCCTCTGTGTACCCCCCCACCCCCGGCTCCCATTGCACATAGATTCCCACTCCTGTAAGTAGTCCTCCACCCCACCCACCCAGGGTCTCTGATTCTGGAAAAGAATTTGACCCTGTCCCGGAATGCCTGGCTGGCGAAGTCACTTAGATATGCTTATGAAGGATCATGCCTGTGGGGCAGTCTTGCACAGAGTGAAAGGGATAGCACCGTGGAAGGGAACTTGGAGATGACTGTCCCTAGCTGTGGCTTTTACACACGGGGCGGCCAATGTCTAGGGAGGTTTGGTGATTGATCCAAGGGCAACAGCCTTTCAATGACTTATCAGATCCCTGTTCTGGCTCCCAGCTCAAGACGCTAGTTCTGGGGTCCCTAAGAGGGGTGGGTCACTGTAGTGGCCCTGGGGGCATCTGGGGGATGGCAAGGCAGCAGGGCCAAGGAGCAAGGAAAAGGGTTGTCTGAGAGCCTAGAACCGCTGGGAGGGGTGGGGGTGCCACAGTCCCTGGGATGGTTACTGACTTGTTAAACACCCCTGGCAGACATTCATAGGATTCCTGCAGGGAAGAACGAGGGAGGAGCCCTTTAAGGCTTAAAGAGGCAGCCTGGGCACAGGAAGCACTAGATTTGAAGCTGGAACATCTGGCTTCCAGACCTGGTTCTGCTACGAATGGGTTGTGTGAGCTTGGACAAACCCCTTGGCATCCCTGGGTCTCAGAAAGTGATCTGAACCTGAAGATGGCCCCTGGAATTATATGCAAAATCAAGTCCAGGTGTGCTTTTCTGGGGTAGAGGGTTTGTAGTATTCAGTCTGAGATCTTGAAAAGGCCAGGAGCAACTGAACCAGTGGTCTTTCAGGGTGCTTTAATGGGTAAAAAGGAGGCAACTTCTTGCCTGAGAAACCCCG
Organism: Callorhinus ursinus; assembly: GCF_003265705.2. Classification (NCBI taxonomy): domain Eukaryota; kingdom Metazoa; phylum Chordata; class Mammalia; order Carnivora; family Otariidae; genus Callorhinus; species Callorhinus ursinus. Next base: position 4,750,364 of record NW_027397103.1, on the reverse strand, counting down.
CAGGGCAAATTTGCAGGTGCCCTTTGCTCTACGCAGCCTATTCGGCAGAGGTGCAGTTCCCAGAATGACCGACAGATGGCGCTAAACCTTCACTGTAGCTTTCCTGTTTTCCTGAGACTCATCAGGTATCTCCTGCTCCTATTTACTCAGCTTCGGAGACCTCTGGGCCCGGGTCCCCTCTGTGCTGACCTCACTTGAATGGGATGAGAGTGTTGGGCCTCCCTGGGGACTGTCTGTATCTTGTGGCTGCCCCCCAGTCTTGCAGTGTGTGTCCGTAGAGGAGACATCAAATGAGGGTGGGGGCATTAGGATGTGGGGGGTCTTGAGCACCCCAGAGAATCAACTGAAAACTCGGAAGGAGCCCTAAGCTTGCTGTTCATACTCCCAATTTAGTCTTTTCATCCTCTCCTGCACCCCCAATACAGGATGCCCTCTTCAACTCCCCCATCTCAATTCAAGGTGCTGTATCTTAGAATTCTTTAAACCTGGAGTGTTTGATGGCCTGTCCCACTGGGCTGTGATGAATCGAAGTATTTGCATTTTGAAGGCAATGGCAGGGAGAAGTCAGGACTTCCAGGGAACAGATGAAGTGGGCTGGCTTTGAGACATCAGGGAGTAGTGGGTCTTGTGGCTAACAGGAGAGCACGGCCCACCTAAAGGCATTCACTAGGAATGAAGCAGGTGGTAGCCACCAGTGTGAGAACTCTGACCAAGGAAATGGATTTCAGTGCCTGGGACTGGAAGTGTTTGAGTGCAAGGGAGATCTTAATCAGAACATAGAGCAGAGGCCCTTAAACTTCTAGGTGCCTAAGAATTGCCTCAGAAGGAGAATACCAGTTCCTGGACTGTACCTCCATAGATTTTGATTCTGTAGGTCTTGGTGTGGGGGAGAGGGCCCAAGAGGCTGTATTTTTAGCAAGCTCCTCAGGGGAAACTGAAGCTGGTCTCAGGTTGGCTACTCCGTGCCAGTAAGGCCACCCCGGTGAGCTGCGTTGGGTCCTTACCCTCAGCTTGCAGATACTTGGAGTTCAATGACACAGCTTCTCAGCAACAATGACAGCTCCCTCCCCCACCCCTATCAAAGCAGCAATCTCTTGCAATTCTCCTCCCCACCCCATACCAGAGACATGCACAGAAAAGATGACACACTGGAACTTATTTCTAAGAGTTAAGAAAATTCTGAGACTAATCCCTGGGAGACAGTAACAGGGAGGCGGTAGAGAGAGGAGCGGGTGAAATTCCAGCTCAGTATTCCGGAAAGCTACCAACCCAGGGCCACAGTGATTTCTCATCTGACTCTGTCCTCCATTCACTGTGCAACCTGCGGCAGGCCCCTCCCCTCTCTGGGTCTCTGTTTCCCCATCTATAAAATTAAGGGGGTTAGACTGGAGCATAGCTTCCTTCTCTGTTCTAGGACCTCCTTGGGTCCTACAGCAGTGTCTTGGGGGCTGTAGGTGGAGGCAGAAGGCTGGGGAAGGGTGCCCTGGACCCCCTAGACTCCCCCTCCATTCTGAGTTGATCTGTTCTTTGTCTGTGTATCTGGCTTCCTCATTTAGCTTTCATTTGAAAAACAAACTTGAGAGCAACTGGTCTGGGAATTCTCTGTGACATCTTGTACTGTGCATTTAATCATCTGCCATCCCCTCTTTTTTGATGGGCTATGTACCAGGCACTGTGCCAGGGGCTGGGGCAACCAACACCCCAGGCAGGATTTCTGGCTCCTGAAGGACTCAGTGCAATGATCCAGTCAGACAAGCTCAAAGTCCGGGCTGCTAGTGTGCGACACTTTGCAGTCTATACCGCCCTGAACCCCAGAAAGCAATTCTGCTGGCCTCACCCTGACTTTTAAAACCCTAATGAGAGAACCCACTTTCTTCTTCTCAGCCTGACAGCCTAGAGCACCATTAGCTTCATATGTTTTGGCATTTGATTTATTTAATCTGACACTCAAGCCAACTGTCTTACACTCTTCTCTAATTGTGTGGCAGAGGGGAGTGTGCAAGGATATGGTGTGATTTAAAAGCTCTGGAGTCAGTCCTGGATTTTGCCACTTTCTAGCTGTGTGACCTTTAGGAAGTTAATTACCCTTCCTGAGCCTCAGCTTTCTCATCTGTCAAAATGGGGATGACAATAGTCCTTCCCTCCCAGGGTTGTGCTCATCAACTGAGATAAGGCACGTGAAGACCTCAGCATGGTCTTCGCCATATAGTACTTTCTCAAGGATAGCTCCTCCTCTTTTTATTATTATTGTTATTATTAATTTATATGGGGTTCTTGTCTCTGCTTCAAGATTAGAAGTTCTTTGATCTTGCCATTTGCAACGACGTGGATGGAACTGGAGGGTGTTATGCTACGTGAAATAAGTCAATCAGAGAAAGACATGTATCACATGACCTCACTGATATGAGGACTTCTTCATCGCAGGAAACAAACTGAGGGTTGCTGGAGTGGTGGGGGGTGGGAGGGATGGGGTGGCTGGGTGATAGACACTGGGGAGGGTATGTGCTATGGTGAGCGCTGTGAATTGTGCAAGACTGTTGAATCACAGATCCGTACTTCTGAAACAAATAATGCAACATATTTTAAGAAAAAAGAAAAAGAAGAAGATAACAGGAGAGGAAGAAAAGGGGAGTAAGTCAGAGGGGGAGTCGAACCATGAGAGATGATGGACTCTGAGAAACAAACTGAGGGTTCTAGAGGGGAGGGGGGTGGGGGGATGGGTTAGCCTGGTGATGGGTATTAAGGAGGGCACGTTCTGCGGGGAGCACTGGGTGTTATGCACAAACAATGAATCATGGAACACTACATCAAAAACTAATGATGTAATATATGGTGATTAACATAACAATAAAAAATTTTAAAAAAAAGATTAGAAGATCTTTGAGAAGTAAGGGTCATGCCTGAATCCATTTTTGTGGACTTCAATATTCCCAGCAGTTTGCTAGTACATCCCAGGCACTCAATAATTGAATTTCATTGCATGGTAGGATCAGGATAGTTTCTCTACAACTGTAAGTGGTTCTCAGAGTGTGGCCCCCAGACCAGCATCAGCAGCACCCAGGAACTAATTAGAAATGCAGATCTTCTAGACCCACCCCAGCTCCACTGAATGAGCAACTTTGGGGCTAGGGTCTGGCAATCTTGGTTTCAACAAACCTCCAGTGATTCTGACACATTTTTAAGTTTGAGAATCACTTTCCTACACCAATGACTTCCAAACTTGTTTTAGCTGTCGTGCTGTGTGTGTATATGTATGTGTATATATATATATGTGTGTATATATATATATATATATTTCCAAATAGAATTGTATGCAGAAGTCAATATATAAAATAAGTGAAGGAGCTACTGAGAAATCACTGGGGAGGGGGCAAGACCCCTGGCAGCTCTTTCTGCCTCAAGGGGACCCCTGAAACACTTATGACTTCTAGGAACATAGCTTAAAAAGCATTGCTTTGCAATTTTTAATTCTCCTACCCATCTACCCATCCATGCATGCATGCATCCATCTACCCACCCACCAATCCATACATACATCCACCCATCCTTCCATCTATCCATCCAGCTATTCATCCATCTACCAATCTATCCATCAATCCATCCATCCACCCACCCATCCATCCATCCATCCATCCATCCATCCATCCATCCATCCATCCA
>NW_027397103.1:4641495-4746694 GCF_003265705.2 Callorhinus ursinus | reverse complement strand
ATCCATCCATCCATCCATCCACCAATCCATCCATCCATCCACCCACCAATCCATCCATCCATCCGTCCACCAATCCATCCATCTATATTTGTTGGGAGACCACGTATCTTTTCATTTCTGCCTGTCTTGCCAGCAGAGGCACTGATTGCCTTTTTTCCAGACTATCTTTTCAAGATGTTTGTATAACAGTTTCAGAAGATAGAAATAGTATCTCCCTTCAGAGCAAAAGGCAGGCATGCCTACTGTCCTGTATAATAAACATACTGACTTCCTCCAGAGCAAAGGGCAGTTTTGTTTATTCCTGTTATAAAAGGTTCAGCTTCTCTAAATTTGGGATTCCTCTCCTGTAATCCAAACCACAACATCTGGTCCTCTTTGTGTTGCTATGTGGGAAGGGGGCCTTGGGCTAATGGCACAAAAGCTGATGCCCTGGTTACTACTATTGCTGTGAGTAATAAAATCCCATGTCTCTGACCCAGGAATCTCTTGTCTCCTGCCAGCATTCATAAAACTGTGGCAGCATTGTGTGTTGGCTACTTCTTGGCATGGAGAAGAAACTTAAGACACTGTCCCAGCCTCGCAGAGCTTACAGTTGGGTTGTCAAGGGGACGCATAGAGACCCACCGAGCACTCTAGCTATGCTGTAGGGCAGGAAGTGGGAGCTTTGGGGCAGAATGAGAAGTACAGATAGAGGGGATGACAGGGTGTTTGGAGAAAAGCTGTGTCTGGGGGTCCACAGGGAAGGGTCTGGATGCTTTGGCTTCTTCACTGGATGTGAGGTCAATGCTCTTCTGGCCCTCCCACTGTCCCAGGGCTGATCAGTTTGCTCTGTATTTGCTGTCCTTTGGCTTTGCTTCTTCATCTGACCCAGTGCTCCTTGGGGCAGGGATGCTGTTTTCTTCATGCCTTGGGTCCCAGAGCTCCACCCAGTGTTTGGCACACAGTAGGTGTCTAATAAAGTTTTGCTGACTCACGGGAGGACTTTTAGGTAATATTAATGATGACAGTACAAGAAGTATGATGATAGTAAATACTTGGATAGACAGTAGCATGTGAGCACTCATAATATGGCAGGCACTTTCTATGCATTAGCTCTCACTAGCTTGGTAAGTGGCAGAACCAGGGTTTGAACCCAGGAAGACTGGTTCCAGGGTCTGTGTGATTCAATACTACATGCTGGTTGCTGATATCAAGGAGGAAGTGGGTAGAAGAAGTGGTTTGGGGTACAGAAAGATGGGATAGCAAGTGACAAATAAGCTAAGCATCACTGTTTTGAGATCATGGTTACCATTTCTTGTGCATTTACTACAGGTTGTGCTAATCCTTTTTAATCTTCACAGCCACCCTGCGAGTTGGGTATTATTGGCCTTCTTTGGGGGGAAACAGAGGCACAGAGAGGTAGAATGACTTGCTCCAGGACACACAGCTAAGTCGTGGCCGCTCCCAAACTTGAACTCAGGTCTATTGGAATCCAAAGCTCACCACCTTAAGGGGGGAATTCTGATGGAAGTGAAGACCTGGAGGGTTGTAGTGACCTCTGGGCAAGGGGGTCCATTGACTGGGCTTTGGGACGAGGCTGGGCTGACCCAGACCTGGAGCCAAAGAGAAGGTAGATAAACAAGATGAATGAGACAAGCAAGGACCCTTCCTGAATTTTCCAGCCCAGAGTATCCACAGTGCTGTTGTATCCCACCACTTGACATTATGAAAGGCGGTGGGGGGGGGGCGCGGTGCGGGGAGGACATGGAACCAGACAAGACTGGGCCGAATCTGAGCTCTGCCTCTTGCTTGCTGTGTGACCTTGAGCAAGTTACCTAACCTCTCTGGGCCCCAGTATCTACCTGTCTTTCAAAAGCTTTGAAAATCACATTAACAAACAGCCACAAGGCACCTGGTTTGTAGTAGGCATCTGGCCAATGTCCATTCATTCAATAAATATTTACACTGTAGCACCTTTTGGTAGTGCCCCACCTGTATCCCCTTGGCATCTACAATTCTCATACATGCTGATCTAACTTCCAGCTGGTAGCACCTATACTCTTTTGCAGAAGAAACATCAGGGGAGATTAGCCTACCCCCGCTTGGAGTGCCTTCAATCAATGCCTGACAGGAGTTGGGGAATAAATCCCCTTGAGTGGGATAATTCTGAGATATGTGGTCTACACTGGTTCCCAAGGCTCCCATGCAGGATTCAGCTCTGGTTTCCCACCATGGTAACTTGCATGATAACATAAATCTTTCTGGGGTAACCTCCCCCCAAAATCCCTTACACTCCAAACCTCATCTCAATCTCCTAGCTAAAACGAAAATAAGACATTGACTGAACTACTAGTTGCCACACTCCATCCTGCGCCTAGATTAATGATGAACTGGACAGACATGGTCCTTGCTGTCAGCCAACAATCTGTAGTCAGGCCAGGAGAGGAAACAGACAGTAAAGAATGAATGGCAGCCAGTCTCTGAGGTCTTTTCCCCTTCTCTCTTCCCTGGCCCTCAGAGAACGGCAATGTCCCTCTCTTAGAACACGCCCAATTCTGTCCAGAATTGTAATGATTTTTGCTTGACCACCCAACAAATGAGCATTTTGAAGGCAGAATCCACAACTTATTGTTCAATTTTTCTCCCCTGGCAAAGTCCCTGGCCCGGTGCTTTGTGTGCATTCATCTGATAAATACTCAAGGAGCGCTCACTGTATGTCCTGGATTGTGATGACATAGCCAGCGAGCAAAGCCGACCCAGTCCTGGCCCTCAGGAAGCTGACGTTCTGGTCGGGGACACTGACCATAAAACAAGTAAAGACACAAATAACATACAAATCCACAAGTAAATAAGTAATGTAATGTCAAACTGTGATACATGCTATGGCAAAAGCAGCAGGGCAAGGGGGCAGAGAGGGGACTGGCTGGAGGTAATTTTAGGTAATGTGGCAGAGAAGACCTCTTGGAGGATGTGCATGTAGTTGGTGCTCAATAAAGGGTTGACAAATACAGGAAGTAAAACCTTCAGTTATCTAACCAATGAATAATACCACAGATGAGGCTAGTGCCTCATAAAAGAAGGCTTTCCCAAGCACTTCAAGAACTGCTAACCACCCTCTCTGAGATGTTGCCAAGGGAAAGGTATCAATGATTTCATTCAGAAATCTGTTAGGTCCCCCATGCACACAGTTCTTGGGCCAATTAACAACCCCAAGAGGAAGGCACTCTTGATATTTGATCAATACTAGTAGGAGTGCTGCCTGAATCAATGAGGGGCCATCTAAGGTCTTGGGAAATCACATGGCTCTGGGAAACCAAGGTCTGTAGCAGATTCTGCAGTAAGTCTCATGGCTGACAAGTGGCTAGGGCGAGCAACAGCTATTACTCACTGCTTGCTTACTCTGCTCTAGGCACATCCTGCGTGCATTATAAGCACCACACCATAGGATCCAGAGGAGGTGGTAAGCAGTGTTGAGGTTCCCAGGGTCTTGGGAGATGGGAAGAGGATGGGAAATCTGGGAGAAGACAAAGAGAAGTCTCCCAAAGTACCTCCAAATAGGATTGCTAAGAAGAGACCCAGCTGGAAAGAGCTCTGAACTCTAGATTTACCACTTCCTTGCTGTGTGCCCTTAGGAAAAACTACTTCCTGTCTCTGATTTATGGATGAATTGGCTATTGTGGATGAATGAGAAGGAGATCCAGAACAACTTCTAGGCGCCTGCGTGGCTCAGTTGGTTAAGTGTCCGACTCTTGATTTTGGCTCAGGTCATAATCTCAAGGTCGTGAGATTGAGCCCTGCATGGGGCTCTGCATTGGATGTGGAGCCTGCTTAAGATTTTTCTCTCTCCCTCTCCCTCTGCCCCCCACTGTTCACATGTGTGCATTCTCTCTCTTAAAAAAAAAAAAAGAACAACTTCTAAGTTTTAGTTTAAGCAACTGTGGGGATAAAGTTGACATTTCTTGAGCTGGGGAAGATGTGAGAGAGTCTCTGTGTGTTTGGGGGGGGTGCGGTAAAGAGTTGAATTTAGAACATGGCTGTTTGCAATCTGGGAGACATTCAAATGGCAATATCAATAGAAAGATATAAAGATTCAAAAGAGGTCTGAGCTGGTGACGTAGTTTAGGGATTTGTCTTGTAGACAGCATTTGAAGTGCATAGTATGTACTTAATAAACACTCTCTGAATCAGAATGTGAATCATTTCTTCCTACTTCTACTTAGTGTTTGGCAGTCCATGGGCACAAATCGTCCAAAAGTGATTAGCTCCCCTCCCCACCCTGAGAGCAAGCCAAGGAACCATCCATTCCTTGCTCTGCTCTTATATACCCATTGAACAAGAGGCTCTCTGAACTCAGAGAATCCTGAGAATCCAGCCATTCAAAGGCTGAATGAAGGTAATTCTGATGATTAAAGCTGCCTTCCTGACACGTTGGGTAAAACACTCACTCATCTTTGATGCAATGAAAACCACTCGAATCGCTGTCTTTTATTCCCTCAAGTGGCTTCACCTAATAGGCTGGGTTTTGAAAACAGAGTGTGAAAAATGCAAGTCTGGGCTTCACCTGCCTCTGGATTAGGCCACTTGTCTCTCTCCCCAGCATTAAATGTCTTTTACACCGTGGAGGTATTGGAGGGGCTGCTGCAGAGGGAAGGGCTTCTGGGCATGCTTGGAGGCAGTTTGACTAGGCAGAGACCCTTGGCAAAGATGACATTTTCACCCAATGGCCTCTACTGCCAGGGCAGCAAACTCAAATGCCTGCAGGGACCAGTCAGTTAATGACTCAGAAAAATGAATGACGTGGGAACTTTGAAGAATCGGAGCGCACAGGTCCTGTCTAAAGGGGTGAACATGATGCGGCTCTGGCCAATCATTGCTGTGTGGACCATCGGTCCATGATTCCTAGGTCTTTTGGCTTCCTAAGAGAAGCCTCAGATTCAGATTTTAGAAATCTAGTGAGTTTTAAAAGCTGGCAACAAATTGCATTAAAGTGTTCTGTGGGCCAAAGAACATGGGTATGGTGCATATGATGCCTGGCTTGGAGCCAGCTTGAAAGCCTCAGGGAGTTAAGGAATGGGCATGTGCCTCCTTCCTAAGAAATTGCCTGAGGGTGTAGAGATGTAATCGTTTTGAAATTGTTACTGAGCCAACACGAGTTCTTTGACTCAGCCACGTAAATTGTGAACCATTAATTCGTGGTTCTTTTTATCCTCTCTTTGATGAGGTTAACATTTAAAGTTTATCAACATGTGAGGAAAAAAGTAGAGATAAATCATGACTGCGAGCCAGCTAGACCTCAAGTGTGTGGGCTGTGTGTCTTGTTCACTGCTGAATCCCCAGGCCTGAGAAGGTGCACAGAAATAATGAATGAAAGGGACTGGTGAATAAAAGAGAAACTACAGAAGCAAATTTCAGGGTGTGGGAACCCTTACTGAGTGGCCCATCTGTCCCCCAACCCCCCCCCCCATTTTAGTTCTGCTACATGTAAGTTATTCTCTGCAGAGGACACCTACAGGAGGCAGGTGCAATGTATGATGGTCTCCACAGGGGTGAACATGAACTTAGCATTAACAAGGTCTATGTAGCTGACCTTGCCTCACTAGAACTTTCCCAAGAAACCTCAGCTCCAGATTTCTCTACAAACAAAGCTGTCACTGACTTCCCCAGGCAATGGCACCAACAACGTTTGCATTTAATGAGCAGCTACTCCATGCCAGACATGGTCCTAGGTGGTTGTAATGGGTTTTAGTAACTTTTTAAATAATCTTTCCTTTCATAATGTATCCTACTGTCCTGGCCATGGTGGTAAGCACAAGACTAAGGTGTGGCCAATCACAGTACTTCATACCCTTCTCCCAAAGTGATCGGTTTGAAGAGTGAGCACCTGACTCAAGTAAGACCAATCAAGGGCCTTCCCTGGGATGGATATACTGTTACTAGGTGAAGGAAGCTCTCTCACTACTGAGGCTGTGGGTGGTAATGTTCTTGCCATGTGGAAGAGGCTCATCTGTGGGAGGAGAGACTGAGGGTTCCATTTCAAGAGAAGAAAAGACAAGCAGAGAACAGAGGGAACTAGGGATGCAATACATTCCTTTTTTGTCTGTCTGGAGTTGGGTTTCTGTCCCTTACAACCCAAAGAATCCTGACCAATACAGACCTTTATATACTTGGTCTGTCTCAACAGCCCTTTGAGATGGTATTAATAACCGTTCCTTCATAGATGAAGAAACTGAGGCTCAGAGAGGTAAGGTGACTTGCCCAAAGCCACACGGCCAGTAGGAGGCAGTTTTGATGACTCCTGAACTGCCCGATTTCCACTGTGCTACTCTGCCTATTCTTTGGAAGCAGCTCTCTGAGTTGGAGCTCCCACCATATTTTATATTGGGAGTGCAAGCCCCTATAGGGCAGAAATGACTTCTGCTAAGAAATCCATCATTTTAGGATTAGAAGCAACTTTGGAAGTTGGCTGGGGCTCTCTGGAAAAAGCAGGGGACTTGGAGGCAGAAGGCTTCCAGGGCAAGTTCTATTTCTTACTAGCTGGAAAAGACACTTCTGTGAATTTGAATTTCCTCATCTGTGAAAAGGAGATAATACTCAGGGTAATAGTCAGGATACATGGATATTATGACAATTAAAAGAGACAAAGTGTATGAAACTGTTTTAGAAATGTGAAGTCCTATACAAAAGTATACCAATGCTATTGTTTTCCCCTGTGGTTCTGAATCCTATCTCAGTCTGTGTTTCAATATTCCCGAACAGAGAGCAATTACTGCCTCTCAAGGCAGGTCTTTCCATCTTTGGGCCAATCTGATGGTTATAAAATTCTCTCACATTCCAAGTTGCAGTATTTCCTTCTTGAACTTGTATTCATTTGTTATATGGGCTCCATTCCTTCCTTCCTCCCTTCCCTTCCAACCATCCACTGTAATAAGTATTGAAGATAATCAGAGAATCAAGAAGATACAGCCCCATATTCACACTAGCTTCACCCCATCTATCCAATTCATTTTCCTCATAGCAATGAGAGTGACATTCTAAAGCATAAATATAATCAGTCCTGTCACCCCTTCACTTTAAGCCCACAAATGGCCTTCCATTGCCCTCAAGATAGGATGAACTGTAGGTCTCTATCGATCTGGACCCTACCCACCTCTCCAACCTCTCCTCTCCCCTCCTCCACTCCATGACCTAGGGCTCTGGCCAAATCAAGAATAAAGTGACTGATAACTGCTAGCGTGGGCCACTGTCTTCCACCCCTGGGCCTTTGCACGAGCTCTTCTTTACGCCTGGAATACCTGCCTAACCTTCTTTACCTGGCTAAACCCTACTTCTCCTTCAGATCTCAGCTGAGATGTCACTTCCTCCGGGAGACCTCTCCTACCTCCGGAGACTGGGGCAAGTGTCTCTTCTGCGTTTCCTGAGTCCCTGGGGCTCACCTCCAACCCAGCACAGACCACACTCCCCTTGGCTCCCTGGCTGCTTCTCAGTCTTTGTGTCATGTTCATGACTGGCTGGCTCTCCAATGCCTAATGGAGCTGCAATAAAGAGTTTTGAATGAATACCATCTCTCCTTTCACCTCTACCTCTTGTCCCCGGCAGCGATCAGGCAGGGCCCTGTAATTACAAAGCAAGTGACTGGTTCTCCACAAGGTTGGGAGGGAGAGGTGCCCTGTCCCTGTCCACCACCGCTCTAACCTACCATGGTGCTGGAAACACCACCATTAGCAAGTCATTATTGACGGTAAGTGTTGCTTGCTTCTGGGTGATCCTCAAGTAGAGACCCCTCATCAAGTATGTTCAGGTGTCAGGGAAGTGTCCCATGGGAAAAAAGACCCAGAGAGGTGTGTGTGTGTGTGTGTGTGTGTGTGTGTGTGTGTGTGTGTGTCTCCTCCACACTGCAGTACTTTGCAAGGGCCTCAAACTCAGACTTGCCCACAATGCTGCCACCAGGGGCCAGGTAAGATGCTGTTCCTGTGAGGCCGGTGGTACAATGGTTACCTCCTTGGGCTATGGTGTCTGGCTTCCTGGGTTTGAACCTTGCCCAAATCATTTAACTTATATGTGCCTCAGTTGTCCTTTCTGTAAAATGATCTTGATGAGGAAAGTACTAGCTTCTGGGGTCAGGATGGACATTCAGGGCTATGTTGCCAGTGAAGTGTTCAGTGTGGGGCCGGGGTCTAGTAAGAGCTTGATAAACCTCAAGTTATTACGATTATTCTCCTTTAAATTTAAATGGAAATTATGCTGCTTATCCAGAAGACCTGGCCTCCGGTCCCAGCTCTGCTGCTGACTCTTGGGTGGCCCTGAGCAAGTCTTTCCCTTCTCTGGGTCTCCCTGGTGGTTCTCAGATTCTCCCACCCTGAAGAAGGTGGGCTTTGCCAAGCAGCTGGGAAACAGCTGTCGGACCACCTGGACCAGGCCTGCCCTTTCAGGGGGGCTTAGAAGGCTGGCTGCGTGGAAGGTGGGGCTGATTCGCCCACAGGAAGCCCAGGGTGGTGTGTGTGGCCAGTAAAGGGGCCACAGTTTGGGGACTGACCTTGCTGGTTTGCCCGGGATGTCCTGGGTTTAGCGCAGAAAATTCCACATCCTGGGGACCCCCCTCAGGTCTGGGCAACCCGTGACCCTCAGTCACCCTAGCATGGCAGATGTCCCCTGACCAGGATCCTAACACTTCTGTGCATAATGAGGCTGAGAAGGGGACAGATGTGGCTACTGGAGCCCCAGGAGGGGTGCCCCGCCCACCTGGCACTGCTGGCTTTGGGGTAGAGACCCAGGGAGAGACAGAGGGAGGCCTGCTACCACTTTTCTTTCTGCACATCTTCCCCCCAAAGTTGCCTGCTCTGTGGCATGAAAGCTGACTTTTCCAGCCTCAGAGCCTTATCCAGGCTCTACCCGCTTCCTGGACCTCCCTACCTCCCCTCTTTCCTTAAAAGCAACCCTACTAAGGGCTCAGGATGCAGCTCACATGTCAGCCTCTCTTTCCTGACCTGCCAGATGGGTGACCCTTCTTGGCACTGCACCCCAGGAACCCTGCAGAAAGCCCTCCATCACAAGCCAGTGCCCTCAGGCAAGTTACTGAAATACCTTCATTTCTTGGTTTGCACAACAGAAATAATCAGAGTGTCACCTTCTAGGGTCATCTGGATGATTACATGAGATGCTGTTTCAAGTTCTTAGAACATTGCCTGGAACAGAGCAAGTGGTGAACAAATGCTAGTGATCATAATAAGGACAATAGTGGCAACAGAAAAATGATGAGAATGATGATCGGTTTATATTTCTGTTGTGTTTTCCTCCCCACCCCCAACCCACCATCCCCTGGTCTCATTTCTTTTTTACCTCCTGAACCCGGGCACACGTATGTATCCACCTCAGGCTGGCCTATAGCTCTCCATACATGTATGACGTATGAATGTCAAACCCCAGATTTAAAACCTCTTTTCAAAGGGCTCAAAAGGGGGGGATGTAATTGGGTGATGGGCATTAAGGAGGGCGTGTGCTGTGATGTGCACTGGGGGTTATGCAAAACTGATAAATTATTGAACACTGCATCTGAAACTGATGATGTACTGTAAGTTGGCTAATTGAATTTAAATAAAAATAAATGAATAAGATACATGTATTTTTAAACATCAAAAGACAAAAACAAAAACAAAACAAAAAATCAAAGGGCTTGAAAGGTCCTTTGGCAAAGCGACAGCAGTCTCAGCTAACATTGGTGGAGCATTTAGCGCACGCCAAGCAATGCTCTAAGCTCCCTGGTAGCTGGTTTGGGGTAGTCTCTGTGTATCAGGTGTTCAACATGTGCCAGGCAGAGTACAAAACACTCCACTGCAGCGATTTTTTTGGCGGGGACAATATTGACCTTCAGGGGACATTTGGCAATGTCTGGAGACATTTTTGGTTGTCGCAAGTGGGGGGGCGTGCCACAGGCATAGTGGGTTGAGGTCAAGGATGGGCCAAGGATGGTGCTCGACCCCCTACAAAGCACAGGGCAGCCCCTCCCCACAAAGAAGTAGTAGATTCCAATAGGTCAACAGCATCAAGGTTGAGAGACCCTATTTCATCTCTCCAATGGCCCTGTGATGTGGGATCACAGAGGAGGAAGCAGAGGCTCAGAGAGGTCCAGGTGAATGCCCAGTAGAGCCAGGACATGACCAAAACCTGGTGGATCTGATGGCAAACCCTGTGCTCTTTGGACCCCTGCTCTGCCCTGCTCTGGGGGAGCAGATTTGGAGGGGAGAGCGGAAGTGGCTGCCTCAGCAGGGGAGGAAGGGGGTGCTTGGCAGGAGGGGGAGGACTCTCCTGATTAGCTGAGCACAGCCCTGTCTGAAGGGGCACTGGAGGGTCGGGTCAGGGCAGAGTGGCTTGTCCAGAACCCAGAGCTGGCCCATGGAGAATTCTCCCGGGCAGCCAGAACAGCCACCAGATGGGAGGCAGAGCAGAATTTAATATCTGACCATCTGGAGCCGGCAGCCCCCAAACTCGGCAGGCAGCCCTCCTGACGGATGAGTAGATTCTTCCTGCAACCCAGCACACTCGATTCACTGCTGGTGAAGACCTGACTGCTGACGAGTGTCCCCCACCATAGACGCTCTCTCTCTCATACACACACATGCACACACGCAAGGCCTCCATCCCCCGGGCACCAGGAGCTCTGATGGGCACCGAAAGCGTCCATCTCTCTGCCATAAGCTTGCTCCTCTGTTGGTGTTTCTCCTTAGGATACTGAGCTATGATGGGCGGTCCCTTTATCCCCTATGCCAACACCAAATTTTCCGTGAGTGGATGCATGATGCATCCAGGGCAGACATCTGGAGGTGGAAGGTGACATTCAGATCTCCCTTACCTGTCCCCAGCCCACCGTAAGCCTGCAGAAAGACCCCGGGGGCCCCTCTCCCTCATGGGGGCTGCCTGTCAGTGCTCTGCTCCTCCTTGATCCACTTCCAGGGAAATTACTTCTAGCTTTATTCTTTGGGACCTAAGGATTGTAGAATCATCCTAAAGAAGCACATAGCAACGGGGAGTTACCAGTAATTGAGGATTTATATCAGGCACCAGGCACTGCGGTTCATGTGTCACCTTCAAGTCCTTTTGACAGCTCTGTAGGTGCTTCTAGGAATCCCATTTTCTGAAGCCCAGAGAGGTCAAGTCTTCCTCCCAAGATCACAGAGCAAGTACATTATTTCAGGGTTTTCTAGCAAGTTGAGAATTGCCACAGATCATACTGAAGGATCCAGGGGAGAGTGGGCATCTGGCAAGCACTCCCAGATTGATCCATGTCCCCATGGGGTCTTAGGGAGCCCTCTCAAGAAGGGACAAGAGCTTTGCTAACCAGCCTTGCACCTGGCTACAGCGCAGACGTTGTGGGTGGTCTGCTCTTTTGAGGTGGTTGAAGGACACCACGTTGCCAAGCAGAGGCTTCACATCATGGGCTCATTTGGCCAAAGCTCTCTATAGAATAGGGCTACGACCCATTTCATGTCAACTCCACAGCTGGGAAAGGTCCCAGCTCCTGAATGTGTATCTGCTGACCTTCACCCTGTTCACAAATTACATTTTTCCCAGATTCCCTAATTGACTAGCCCAGTGTGACTAAGGGCCAAGTCTGTGCCAGGAAGACAGGCATGATGGTGGCATCTGTCCCCCACCTACTGTCTGCCAGGTGCTGTGCAGGCCCTGATGGGGGTCCTGCGAGGTTAGATTGCTGTCTCTGGAACCTGGGGCTTTGAGGGGTCCGTGGCTTCCTTAGGGTTCTACAATCAGATCGAGGCCGAGACAGGATGGTGAACCAGGCTGGCTGGGATGCGAGTTCCCGTGCCTTCTGGGTATCAACTCTGCCCACATCTGGAAGGCAGCCCTGCCCTGCGCTAGTTGGGTTCAGGAAGGAACAGGCCCGTTCCATTTGCTTCCTTGGTTATGCCACTGTGCTTTGCCCCCTTTGGAGGGTTCAAGGCAATTTCCTCCCAACGGGATTAGTTCTGCTCTCTTGATTTTCACCTGAGCAGACAGTGCTGGTTGGCTGGCTGCAATTCTTCAGGAACTTTCAAGTCTCCAGGGAGACCAAGCCAGACAGGGCACGGCGCTTGCTCCTGCTGGCCCAGAATCCTCAGTCTTCCCTGGTCAAGGCAAATTGCACCACTGAATTACGGTTCATTTGCAAGGTTCCCCTGACCAGCCAGGAGGCTGGCTTCCTGACCCTATTAGTCAGATAGTCACCTTCCCAAGTTCAGGGCAGCCCAGATGGTCTGTGGCTGGCTCCCAAAGGATAGTGGCCTGACCTTTGTGGAGCGAAATGCCAGCGACAAAAACCCAGTTCAAATTCCAGCAGCTCTTCCTGAATTCTGGGTCAGTTACCGAGCTCCTCGGAGCCTCAACTTTCTCACCTATAAAACAGGGATAGTAACAGTATTTGGCAGACATCCCCCCCACCCCCGCCGTAAATGGGGATTATGTAGGATAATGCTGGCAAAGCATTCAAAGCAGTGCCTAACTGTCCCTTTGGGGCAGGTGGCCCCCACAGAGCCCCCAGTGATCCCTCGCCCCTGGCAGTCACATCAGCATGCCTGTGAAGCCTCCCCCTCTGAGTGTGACTTGCTTCTAAAAATACAGCTAAAAATGATAGATGTCACTTAAAAAAATTTTTTTTTTAGTTCTAAAAGGTTTTTTTTTTTTTTTTTTTAAGATTTTATTTATTTGACGAGAGAGAGAGACACAGCAAGAGAGGGAACACAAGCAGGGGGAGTGGGAGAGGGAGAAGCAGGCCTCCCGCCGAGCAGGGAGCCTGATGCGGGGCTTGATCCCAGGACCCTGGGATCATGATCTGAGCCGAAGGCAGACGCTTAATGACTGAGCCACCCAGGTGCCCCAGTAAACTTCTGAGACTAGCTTCCAAAAAGACAGAGGCTCCGTCCCTCTGCCTTCTCTCTTGCTCTTGCCTTCGTGATGATAAACCAAGATGATGGCTGCTAACGGGTTGACCCAGTCCCCGCTGGTCCCTTGGAGCCCTCACCCCGGGGAAAGCTGTGAGCGGCCCCACGGAGAGGCCCACGTGGCGAGGAGCCGAGGTCTCCATGGGACAGCCGGCAAGGCCCTGTGGCCTGCCAAGAGCCATGGCAGTGAGCCTGGAGGCGGATCCCTCCCCAGCAGGGCCTTGAGATGCCTGCTGGGCTGCCTCCTTTTCCTGGTCTTCAGGAGGATCCATGGGGACTGGGGTGTTCAAGCGTTCTGTAAGCCCTGAAGCCCGCAAAGACATTTGCTATTTATCTGTTAACAATCACTCTGGCAACTGCCAACAGCACCCCCACTGACTGAGTACTCTCTGTGTGCGGAGCACTGTGGGAAGCCCATCTGCCTACTTGGTTTTCGAAATCCCCATTTTCCAGATGTGAAAACTGAGGCTTGGAGCAGTTAAGACACCTGTGCGTGGTCACACAGCAGCTACGTGCTTAAGCCAGAGTCAGCCTCGTCTCTGAGCCTTTGCTTCCTGACAGATTGGGTTGAGCCTTCTAGGAAACGGGCCCAGAGGACCCCGTTTCTTGCTCCAGGAAGCACCCTTAGTCTGTGCCAGGGCTGGAGAAGGGCAGTGCTGTCTTGCCTGGAGGGATATCCAAAGGTGAGAGTGGTCCTGAGAGACCTGGACGTACGTGGGTTTGTGGCATCTTTCTCTTAGGTCGAGAGAAAGAGTCCCATCTTTCTCTATGGAGGCAGGAGGGTGGCCAAGGGGGCCTGCCTGAGCACAGGGTGACCTGGGCCTCTCCCACATCCTCCTGGATCTGAGCTCTGGGGCCTTGGCCACAGGCTTCTGGCTCTGGGTCCCAGGAGGCCCCTGCTGGAGAGTGGCCCCGCCTGTGGGACCGAGGGTAGAAGGACCCCGCCGTCAGCCCCGTTCTGGGGGAATCTCATCTGAGCCAGAGGTTCATGGCCGCTGTGACCTCATGCCCCTGTGTCTGTCCCTGCTTCCCCATAATTTATGTTCACGTCTACATTAACTGATGCTGCAGAGGCCGTGAACTGAGCTAATTGTTTCCAAATATCGAATTGTGAGGTTTCTTGGCTGATTCCAGGGCATCAGAGTTGGAAACAGCAAGGTTCTGTTGTGTGATAATTAATGAAGGGCCCCGGGGGGACGCCATCTGCCCGGATGGGACTCCGAAGTCTCCACAAGGCATGCTCACCCAACGGCCTCGGACGCCCTCCAACCCCGGACCACAGGAGCGGCGCATCTCCTGGACCCCGTGGGAGGAGCTCCTCTCGATGGTCATTTCTTCTACCTCCCCATGTTCTTGTGGCAATGATGTGGCAGAAAGAAAGGAGCCTAATGGGGGACTACCAGGCCACAGAGAAACGAATGCTTGCTAGACCATGATGATAAACAGTAACTATGACTGCGATGATCACAGCATTTACTACGTGCCAGGGACTGTGCCGGTGCTTTCCACAGGTCTCGTTTAATGAACACGCCACCCCTGTGAGGAAAGCACCCTTACTGCTCCCATTCTGCAGATGAGAAAACAGACCTGCAGAGGTACGGCACACAGCCAGGACGAGGTGGAGCTGGGCTTCCATCCACCCCACGCAGTCTGGCTCTGTGCTGTTAACCACGACTCCCAACAGGCTCTCCGGCAGGCGGTGTACCAGCTGGATGAGCTTGTATTGCTGGTGGAAGCTCGGGGGTTGGTTTTTCTATACTTCCGGTCTTTTTCCAGTTGTTTCAATCTCAGCTCCTGTCTAGACCAGCTCCTCTGCACGTTCCTTATCCAGTTATTCCAGACCCTTCTCTCTCCCCTTCCCACCTTCTCACCTCCCCAGAGTGGATGGCTATATAGGTAGGGGAGGGGTGGAAAGAAGAGAGTAGGGCTTCTGGAATCATTTTGCATGCACGATCTCGCTTAAACCTTACAAAAATCCTACCTGATAGGAATGATGTTATTGCTGTAATAATGGGATGGGGAAACCAAAGCTATGGGAGATAGGTGACTTGCCCAAGGTCATACAGGACACAACTGCCGTGGAGGGAGCCAGGATTTGTCTGAACTCAGAGTTCGCTCTTCGTTTTGACCTGGGCATTGGGACAATCCCTCTGTTATTGCTCTGCATCTCTTTCTAGCTGGGCATGTTTCGTGAGGATGCAGGATGTTACCCGTTTGATCAGGTAAACATCTGGGCAATATCTGGCAGATGTGCACAACCCACTCTTCCCTTCTCCCTGGCAGACATTACTAGTAGATCACAGCATACTGTGATCCTGTATCTGCTGAGCCCATATCTGTGCTCCACACGGTGGCCCAGGCAGTCATTCCCAAACCCTCTGGGATGGCATTTGAAATGAAAACTGAGGGATACTCCTGTCCCAGAGGGTCATCTTGAGGACAAGACATTTCTAAGTGCTTGGTCACTAATCTCATGACTTCCCCATGACATGAGAGAACCTCCAAGCCCATCTAAGATCGCTGAAAACAAACCCCACCCAACGCTTGGCCGCTTCCCCAAACACAACTATTTCTGGGAATTGATCTTTCTGGAGCAATTATTCATTAGAATCTCTAAATTGCAATTCTTGGCTCTTACTCTTCTACGACCTACAAAACAGATAAAGCAATGCACCTTCAAGGCCGTGCTTGATTTTAAGGCCACGAAACATTTTGCGGAGAAATAAAGCAGTGCAATAGCTGGTGATCACCAGGACTGCCTCCTCCCACCAGTCCGTTCACGATGTCAGGCACCGTGTGGCTGAAGTAGGGCGGGTTGGTGGGTGTAGACCCTCAAGTACCCATGGAGACTCGAGGTCCTTCACCTGCTCGTAAGAGCTTCCCAGTTACTGAAAGGGACATTTTTATGGGGACCTCCTAGAATCTGCTCTGATTTGTTGGAGTCAGGTCTTTATACACTTGGGTGCTCTAGTGTCTCTTGGTGGATCCTGGATCCTCACACACCACCGCCCCAGCTTGTGGGGGGAGAACCACCACCCGAAGCCATGAGGCCAGAAATGACCTCTCATCCAGGGCCCCGAGCCTCTTCCCCAATAGCTGGCACAGAGGAGTACACACCACGCCTACTCGCTGAAGGAGTGCAATCCCCAGTCTTGAGTACCTGAGCCTATTCCCTGTACTGTTGGAGGAAAGCATCTCCTGGGTATGCCTGTCTCCATCCCACCCTTTTCTTGGAGTAGCACCCCATTTTCCTTTGGGGAACAATTTCCCCCTTCCTCTCATTGCCATGAGATTGGCTGAGGGGGAACTGGCTCCAGCCAGGGCCATTGGAGGTACCACACATTGACCACCTCCTGCCCATGACCCTCCAACCCCCTCCCAGTTACAATTATTTTAGAGACCTTATTATCCCGACTTATTTATGGTCTGCCTCCACCACTAGAATGTAAGCTCCAAGAGGGCAAGAACTCTGTCCATTTTGTTGGACAGATGACTGTCTGTCTGCTGACTCCTCAATTCTTAGAACAGTGCCCAGAACATAGGAATTGTTCAATAAAGACTTGTCCAGGGGCGCCTGGGTGGCTCAGTCAGTTAAGCGTCTGCCTTCGACTCAGGTCATGATCCCAGGGTCCTGGGATGGGGTTCCACATCAGGGAGCCTGCTTTCCCCTCTCCCCCTGCTTGTACTCTCTCTCTCTCAAATAAATAAATAAAATCTTAAAAAAAGAAAAAAAGTCTTGTCCAGTGAGTAAATGGTGACTCAACTCTGGCTGAAGTGATTAAGAAAGAGAGCCTCTTTTCCACTGGAGTTGCTATACTGGTAGAACAAAAGCCTGCCTTGAGGACAAGAGAATGACTGCCTGAGAACCAAGATGGCACAGAAGAAAGCTGATCTAAGTGAACAGGGAAGGTTCCCTGATGACAAAACCACCTGGATCCAACTGTGCCTGAAGCAAGCATGGAGCCACAGCATAGGTGGTTGTTTTTCTCACTCTCCTAGGTGTAATTCATTGTGCTGGGTAACATATTGGTAAATAAAACATCCATGGTCCCCATTTTCATAGTTCAGAGGGGGAACTAGACAGCATACATGCAAGCAAATGAACAAAAGCTATAATTACAAGCCATGATAAGGACTACGAAGAAATGCCTTAGAGTGCAGTGAACAAGAATGATCAGGGAGACTTACTTCAGCTAGGTATTCTGGAACATTTACTCGGACTTGAAACCAAACTCAAAGGCCAAGAACGAATCCCCTTGCCCCTCATGTGAGGACAGGGTATTCTAGGCAGAGGAGAGAGCAGATGCAAAGGCCCTGAGGTTCGACAAACTTGGTATGTTTGAGGATGCTAGAATCCTGATGTGGACAGGGTGAGGGACCACATGGCTTGGGATGAGGCTGGACAGTAGACATGAGCTTATCACTTAGACTAGAACTTGGAGGTCAAGGTGAAGCATTGAGATTTTCTCTGGTGTGCATTGAGAAACTACAGAAAGATCTGGAAGAAGGGAATGTTAGTCACTCTGTCTCTAGACAGATCTCCTATGAGATACCCATTCCCAGCCTGGTCCCGAGACACACTTAGTCATTTCCAGGCCCAGCCTCCAAGACTCATTCTTTTACCTGCTTTTCTCTCTGTTTTTTAAGCTCTTCATTACCTCCTAATTGTCCTGATTTCAGTTCTTTCTTGTTCTTGTCAAACACCAATTTGAAAAAATGAGTCATCATGAACTTCACGCCAATCCTCATTTATAATTAGGCCCATTTCCCTACTCTTCCTTTCTCTTTTTTTCTGCTTCAAAAAACCGGGGGAGAAAAAAAATGATTCTTTTTTGACATCCTTTTTTTTTTTTTTTTAAATCTCTTTTGCTAGCATCAGTGCTATTGGGCTGTTCGGTTGTCTCACCAGTCCCTTCCATGGCCTACCCAAGCAGCCTTGTGCTTTCGCTGGTTTAAATACCACCTAGGGCGCCTGGGTGGCTCAGTCGTTTAAGCACCTGCCTTCGGCTCAGGTCATGATCCTGGAGTCCCGGGATCGAGTCCCACATCGGGCTCCCTGCTCGGCAGGGAGTCTGCTTCTCCTCTGACCCTCTTCCCTCTCGTGCTCTCTATCTCTCATTCTCTCATTCTCTCTCTCAAATAAATAACTAAAATCTTAAAAAAAAATAAATACCACCTAAAGACCACATATGGGGGTCCAGGAAGCCTCTGGAATGTCTGGGAAAGCAGTGCATTTGGCTGCGCCCTTTGATGGCTCCTGGGGACATTTATCAGTGAGCCTGACATCCAGGCCTCTGGATTCAGCTTCCCAAACTGGCCAGCTGAAGTGTGAGTCAAGCTGAGGCTGGATCCCTGCAGACATGAATCCAGTGCTCACCCCACGAGCAAAGCTGGCCTGACTTTGAGTTACCACCTGGGAAGTAATCCTAGGTGCTTTCAACATAACAACTCCAAAGCCTAGCAAGACAGCTGCTTTAAGGGGGTTCATTTCACCTAGTCAGTTAGCAAACATGGATGGCATGTCTAGTGGGTCTCGGGGCTCCCCTGGGAGGGAAGGCAGGATAGTCTAGTGGTTAAGGGCAGGCTCTGGATTCAAACTGCCTGAGGCTGCTTCTCATAGGCTGTGGGTTTGGGGGTAAATGTCTTAACCTCTCTGAGCCTCGTCTGTAAAATGGCAGGAATATAAACACCTTCCTTACAGGGCTGTTTTGAGAATTGAAACAGATGATGCAGAAACCTCTCTCTGGCTTAGGGCAATGAGCAGTAAGAGGATCTTACTGATGCACCTTATAGAGACGAAGAGGCACAGGGAACTGACGGTGGGTACAGTCACCTGCATTCTCTGGAGGGAGTTTTTTGGAGTGAGTGAGAAGTAAAAAATACACTGTCCAACTATCAAGAAGAGGTCTACGGCACAAAGAGAACATTCTGTGTGTTTCCGTCTTAGCAAGTTAAGAGTAAGGACCCCATTCCTTCCAGAATAGAAGTTACTCCTAGGGGTAGGTTATTGATTATGAGAGCTCACGAGGAAGATTGTAAATTGTGCTAGAAATGTTCTGCATCTTGATCCAGGTGGTGGGTAAACAGGTGTATATCCATGTAAAAACCCACCAATCTTGTGCCTTTAAGATTAGTACACTTTACTAGAGAGCAAGCAATAAATAGAGGATCTGGGGGAGACTGCAGAAAGGGCTGGGCCAGGGGAGAAAGAAGGAAAAGCTCAGGGACCTGGCTGAGCACCTTCAACCCCAGCCATGCTAATGTTCCCTCCTCTTGCCAAAGCCACCCCTCTATGACGCAGATAGGCTCTACTGTGGTCCCCAGAGCAGCTACATTGGATGTCAAGTGGGAATGTGTTAGAAATGCACATTCCCAGGCTGGCCCCAGACTTGCTGGATCAGGTCTCAGATTAGCCCACCTTATGCCGAGCCCCTCCCAGAGGAAGCTTTGGCTTTGATGACCCCCAGTCATATGAAAGACCCTCCTCCTATGATATTCACAGCTGCCCTGTCCTGGCCCCTCCTTGTCCTGTGGACACCTCTTCCTATGTCCTCCCATACACATTTCTTTGCTCATGGTTTCGTCTCTGTCACCCTGCTTTTCTCCCTCCAGGGCCACCCCCCCACCCCCGCACTTCAGTTGTCATGTCCCAAGACTGTCCCATCAGGTCACACCTCTGTCCCAAGCTCCCAGCAGGTCCCTAGACCCCTGCCTGGGCTGAGTCTCAGCTTCACTGTACCTGAACCAGGGGAGACTGACACTTGATTTTATTCCCGGGGGTGTCGGTTGCCTCGCCTTAAAGTGGAAATAGTGATGCCTGCCTCATCAGTCTGCTCTGAGAAGTAAGGAGATAAAATGTGGATTCCAATCCTGGCTGTGCTGCACACTGGTGGTGGGACCTCCACTGGACCATTCTCAGCCTGAGCTTCTTCATATTAAATGCAAGCACTCAGTGTAGCTGTAGGGAGCACTTCTCAGTGCCTGGAAGGAGATAAATGTTCACTGGACCTCGTGATCTATGATTTTGCCGAAGCCTGGACTGTTGGCTTAGTTGGGGTAGACTTGGCATTAACTTCAAGGTGTCTGGGAAAGGAAGCAGGTATTTCTGAGGTAGGGACCAGCCCCCGACTGCCCCTTATTTAAAAAAAAGTTTGATTGATTGATTTGAGAGAGAGAGAGAGAGAACTTGTGTGTGTGCAAGTGCACCGCTAGGGGGAGGAGCAGAGGGAGAGGGAGAGAGAGAATCTCAAGCAGACTCTCCCCTGAGCATGGAGCCGGATGGAGGGCTCGATCCCAGGACCTTGAGATCATGACCTGAGCTGAAATCAAGAGTCAGCCACTTAACCCCCCGAGCCACCCAGGCACCCGTATCCCTCATTTAAAAATGAAAGCCCTTCCAAAGCTTCAGGGGCCTTAGTATAAACCCTCTTTCCTGTTCTCCAAACCTGAAAGTGACTCAGTTCCAGCAAAAAAACAGGCTCTGGGCCATGATTAAACATCTACAGTACACTTCGTTATGTGAGCAATTTAGATTTAATAAGAGGGTTCCTGGATTGTTTAATAAAATACAACGAGAGGGTTATCAGGTGAGGTCTGATCTCTATTTAATTAGGTGCCAGCTTCCTGTGGCTTCAGGGGACAGCAAAGGACTTCGGGGCTGGATAGCTTTTGCATCAAGGACTGTGTTCCTCTTCAGGATATCTGTTGAAATTAGCAATGGAATATAAAAACCAAGAGAAAGACTTTATCAGTATTGTAAACTAGGGAAGTTTGGCAGGCACATCACCCAAAACTTCAGATAGATTATGCAAAATAGAGTACTGATGGGATTAGATTGGAGGGAGGTCTCAACAGATCCATGGAAAGTCATATGTGAAAGAATAAGTCACTGTCAAGTCAGCAAAAGAGACCCCCAGAGCATACCATTGTCAGGAATGGGGAGTAACAAGCAGGTCAATTAAGTCCAGCTGGTGCCTATGGGAAGGGTATATAGTATGGGCTGCCATGTTATGGGGAATCCCAAGTGGGCATTGTCATCGCTGGCTGCCACTGAGTAAAGCCAGGCTTGGCATGGGACAAAGGACATTGCTTCAACTCTTCCCCTGATTCCAAGATTGTCAGAGAAAAGATACTATTTGCCTCAAAGCTGAGCTTCCTGATGAAGTTGCCCACCGTACAAGTCTCCACCCTGTGCCCCCGGGTGGCTGGAATCCGAACCAGAAATGTTCCACTGTAACAACTTCAATTTTCCCCTTCTCACTTCTACTGGACCCAAAACTATTGACAGGATGCATAATCTTAGAAAAACCTCATTCAGTTTCCTACACTGTATCCCCAGAAAGCTCCCATAGGAAGAATGAGTAAACAGGAGAAGATGGTGCACCCAAAAGAATGGGACAGCATAACCTTATGTAATGGAAAGATCAAAAGGAATCAGGGAAAACTGTCAAATTTTTAATTTGTGTTCTTGAGACAACTCTAAGGGATGCTACAACTAAGAACCCATAGGAAGCATTCATGAAAAAGGCATTTCTGAGACTAGGGAAGACTAGGGAGAGGCAAACATGATTGCTGAATTAAAAGCTACAGTGGAAACAAGAAAAAGAAAATGAAGTATTTCCAAGAACTAAACCAGAGAATAAAGGACAAGCAATAAGCACATGAAAAGGTATTCAATACCGGTCATCAGAGAAACACAAATTAAAACCACAATGAGATCTCCTCCACACCCAACAGAATGGTTGGAACAAAGCAAAAACAACAAACAGCAACTTTTAATACCCCCCGGCAATTTCAAGAGTTGTTCAGGATGTAGAACAAGAGTAAAATTGTCCAACCACATTGGAAAACTGTTTGACAGTTTCTTACAAAGGTAAACATTTAGTGTCCCTATGATCCAGCAATTCTGCTCCCAAATGCATACCCAATGTCCACAAAAAGACTTGCAGGAAAATAGTAGTCCCAAATTGGAAACCACCCAAGTGTCCATCCATCTATAGGAGAATGGAAAAGCAAACGGCCATGTTAAATCAATGGAATAACACTCAGATGGAAAAAATAAAAGGAATAAACCAATGCTACACATAACAACGTGGATGAATCTCAAAGACATTGTGTTGAATGAATGAAGCCAGACATAAGGTTCCATACTGTATGATTCCATTTATATGAAGTTCAAGAACAGACAAAATGAGACTATGGTACTCTCAGAACACATCATGTGGTGGGTTGAAGAATGAATACAAAAACCACAAGGGGAGCATTCTGTGGTGGTGGAAATATTTTATATCTTGATCTGGTTGATGGTTACATGGTGAAATTATTTGTCAACATTTTATTGAATTGCACACTAAAGATTTCTGTGTTTTACCATATGTTTATGATAATTGAATATAGTACTTTCACACATGTGCATGCATGTGTGCATGCACACAGAGTTCTGGGTAATGAATCAAGGTCCAAGAATTCTGCACCCTTCAAATTGCCTTTATGTGTTAAGGCTCCAGAAATACACTCTCACACATGCACAGACTGACAAAGTTTGCCACTTATGTGTCCTTAAAAAAAAGTACTCAAACATAATCCCCAGTTGACCAAGTAATAAGTCAAAATAAATAACCCAAAAATGGGTGGGATTGTAGTTTTTAAGCACTGAGTGATAAAAACCAGGAAAGTAAAAAGATAACTCTATTTTTTTTGTCAGTGGCTATTGACAATACATATATAAAATAATTAACTAAAGCAAGACACAGTCCATGAAACTATTTTATAATAGTAATAATAATAATAATAATAATAATAATAATGATAGTAATTTGAATCTAAGCTCCCCAGAAACAGGGGAAACAAGGGAAGAAATAAAATCTTAAGGAAATAAACAGACACAGGACAAAAGGCAAATGTATTAGGAGGATTATCAAGTTATTGACCAGAAAGAGGAAACAATGTAAATGTTTAACAATAGAGGACAAGATGATGGAATAGTATAAAGTTTATAAAACTATATGCTCTTCGTTATCTGGTGTCTTCTTCTTAGAGGGTGGGAAACCTCACATGATTCCCTTCACCTCTGAGTCTTAGATTCCTCACCCGTAAAGTAGGATCATTCATTCCAATCTAACAGGGTCACTCATCATTTGTTCATTCGTTCAACAAATGTTTTTTGAGCACCTACTAAGTGCCAGGCACTGTGCTAGGTCCCAGGGACACAGAGTGGACACAGCAGGTACCTGGACTCACAAAGCTGACATCTGACGCTCTAGTGTGTTGGGGATAATGGTACTCAACTAGGGCAAGGTTAAGGACATGGTGGGAACAGGGAATGGTGGCTGGTCAATAAAGGCCTCTTTGATGAGGAATCATTTCATCAGAGACCTGAGGTACATGAGAGAATGAGACATGTGGACACCCGTGTAGCTAGAGGGAACAGCCAGTGCAAAGGCCCTGAGGCATAGGCATACTCAGTGTGCTGGGGAAACAGCAGTGTGGTTTGAGCCGAGTCAGTGAGAAGGGAGGGTGATAGAAAAAGATCCTAGAGATAAGGTGGATCATGATAAGGACCTTGGACCTTACCCTGAGTCTTCTCGGAAGTCACTGGAAGGTGTTGAGCGGAGACTAGTGTCATTTGATTCCTATTTTAATAGAATCCCTTTATGTGGGAGAATAAATGTAGGGGCACTGTAAGAACATAGTCGATGACCAGGGGTCATGGGGAACACACATGACATACAGCCACACTCAGTAATGTTTTTTTTAAACCTTACTTCCCTTGTACACAGGAGGAAGAAGGATTCTTTTTGTTATAAGGGATGGGAAAAGAGGCAGCACCTTAAGTGTCCACGTGGTCCCTTGTTTTCCTAATCGTGCTCCTTCCAGAGGGCTCTGGCTATGCAGTGACTGTTTGCAAGGCCCGATGGACATGCCATGCTTTGCTCCCGTGGCTATGGCCTCTGCCAAGCTCTGAGCAGTGCCTGGTACAAGGCAGGATGTAATCAGTGTGAAATCAGGACAGAAAGTCCAAATTGGTCCCTGTTGCTACATGCCACACTGGCACCAGAAGAGGGGGCAAGGTGCATTGGATCTGGAGGAGGCTGGAGAGAACAGTGGTTTGTGCCACCCCCCCCACCCCCCCACCACAGGAAGAATCCTCTGGGTCATCTGTCTGCTTTGCATGTTTTTGTTTGTACCCCTCTCACACCCTGTCCAAAGTCCTGGACTATTACAGAGCCAGCAGAGTTGAAGGGACATGGTGTAGCCATGAGAGTACGAACTTCAGAGCCAGACAGACCTGGTTTGAATCTTGATTCTGCCACCTCCCAGCTGTGTGATTTGGACAAATCCTCTCCCTGCCCTGGGCCTCAGCTTTGTCATCTGCAACATGGGGGTGGTAATCATGGCGCTCACTTGGAGAGGTTGTTGCCGCATTAAATGAGACCATTCACACCTCCCTGTGCCTCCTAGACTGGACCCAATGCCAAGCATAGGGATACAACAGTGATTGGGACAGGAATAGTCCAGCCTTGACCAGGGGACACTGTCACAGAATCAGCATTCAATAACTAGTAGCAATCAGTTATAATAACTAAATGACAGTGTTCATTCTCTCTCCTCTGCTCCAAATAATCCAAAGACCCACTACCCCAGCATGGATAATCATGTTCTTCTTTCAGTGCTTCTGGCCTCAGTTTCCCCAGGCTTGTGGAAGGCTTGCTGGCTGATCTCTGGGGTCCCTTGCAAGAGGGTCACCATGCTCTGATCTAGCCTGATACTCTTCAACAGACCTGGCCCCATCCAGGAGGACCCGGCTCTTTCGTGTTCTCCCAGGACCTGTGGCCTATGAGATGTCTCAGAGCACACGGGCTGTATTTATTAAATGAGAGACTTTGCCAGTGAGAGGGGTTCATTGAGACTAGTTCAGGGCAAGGAATCTCAAAATTTTGCTTTTAGACCAAATAACAAAACCATAAAAGGGGGTCTTGGCCAATGCTTAATATTCGAACTTGAGAAAAAAGGTCCTGAGATTTTCTGGCAAAACCACTTGGGTTTTCCCTGGGAAAATAGACAGGAGGATTGATGGAGAACCACTGGGGGCTTGTCAAGCTTTGGCTACTGATGAATTACAGGAGACTCAGCTCAGGGGGAGAGATGCACGTGCCCAGCGTGAGCAGCCGGGCTTCCTTCTGTTTCAACGACAGATAATGAAATAATAGGCCTTTCTTTCTCCACTGTCTTATGTGAGCTTTATGATATCCGATGAGGCAGGCAGGATGGGTATATTTTACCTATAATATAAATGAAGAACACAAAAACCCCTGAGGTCCAGAGAAGACAAGTGGACTTCCCAAAGCTACATAACTAAGTAATTGACAACTTCGTAGAGCCAGGTTAAGTGCTGGTGTCACCAACCATGAAGATGCCACATAAATACCTGACCAGGGCCTGGAAGGAAAAATGCCACTGTGGCAGATTACAAAAATGACAGCAACCTTGTGTGACTCTTCCTACTAGGTAGTTTTTATTTCCTCACCCCTGAATCTGGGCTGGTCATGTAACTTGCTTTGACCAACAGGATGCAGCAGAAGTGAAAGCTTCTCAGTGCCTAGTGTAGGCTTCAAGAGTCCTTTGTAGCTGCTCTCCTGCTCTTCAAATCCTGCACTGCCACATTTACAAGTGCAGACTCTCCTGCTGGAAGGTGAGAGAGCAGGTGGAGCTGACACAAGCCATCCTAGCCAGAGGCTTTCCAGATCAGCCAGCCCCAGAGCATCAGTGAGCCCCCGTGAAACCAGAAGCACCACAGAAACTCACCTGACCCAGCACCACAGAAACTCACCTGACCCAGCCTACACTGCCAACTTGCAGAATTATGAACTCAAATAGTGACTTAAAATAATAAGCATTTACATTTTGGGGTAGATTGTTACACGGCAAAAGCTGACTGATACATCATGAGGAGAGACAG
The DNA here is from genome assembly GCF_003265705.2 of Callorhinus ursinus. Lineage (NCBI taxonomy): Eukaryota > Metazoa > Chordata > Mammalia > Carnivora > Otariidae > Callorhinus > Callorhinus ursinus. The sequence goes on along the minus strand of NW_027397103.1, from coordinate 4,720,828 downwards.
CTTCAAAGGGCCATCATTGACCCAATATCTGTCCGGCTTTGAGCATCCATAGGGATAGGACCTTACCCCCTCATGAGGCCAGAGTCTTGGTAATTGGTGTCTGAAGGACAGTTCTCTTGGGTACCCACCCAGCCTGCTTTCAAGTTGGGACCACAGATGCCTCATACACAATAAACAGATGTAGTTGTATCCTGTTTGGAGTAAGCATTCTAAAATCTGTTCATTAGCTGACTGATCTAGTGTAGTATTTAAGACCATGGACAGTCCAGTCTCAAATGTGATAACCAACAACACTACCTCTCCAAGCCTCAATTTTTTTTTTTTTACCTGAAAAATGGGGAGTATTAAGAGTCCCCACCTCATAGGGTTTCTGTGAGAAAGCAATTACCTAATAACACAAACTGCTCGCTAGCACAGGCCTAGCATAGAGTAAATGTCAATATTTAGGGTTAGGTGTTAGCACTTCTGGGCCTCTTTCTCACTGTGGGCTTTAAACACACTCCACATAGCATCCTGACTTCTCTTTCCTGCGTTTGCAGGAGGAGAACATGACATCCTCATACTATGACAAAATAAGGGAAGTGTAGAAACACATAGCCCAGGCGCTCTCAACCTCAGCACCATTGACATTTGGGACCAGATAATGCTTTGTGAGCGAGGGAGGGCTGTCCTGTGCCTTGTAGGATGTTTGCCAGCATCCCTAGTCTACCCACCGGATGCAAGTAGCACCCTCTACCCCAGCTGTGACAGCCAAAAATGTCTCCAGGCATTGCCAAATGTCTCCGGGGGGACAGGGAGGGGGGATGACAAAATTGTTTCCAGTTGAAAACCACTGACATAGCCACCCTCTGATGCCCACAAACCAGGACAGAAGTTCCTCCATCGCGGAGGACAGCAGAAGGTGGAGAGAGGCAGCTAAAAATAGCGCTGCCCAATCAAGGATCATAAATCACCGCAAAGGGAGCTCTCGCCCAGATGATGCCATCTGCTTCCAAGTTGGTGGTGGAGGTGCCCGAGTGAGCTGGCCAGGCGGGGAAGGCAGAGCGGGGAGGAGGTAGGGAGAGCCAGGAAGAAATGGAACCAGGTTGGGGGGAGGAGCATTCGGAAGGCTGAGATGAAAAGAGATGCTGCCTTTGGTTGGGTTCCCCAGAAGCAGACCCTGAAATGAGGATTTGCCTGGTGGTGATTGATTGGGACACATCTCCATGAAAACTGGTAGGGGAGAGAGGGAAGTAGAAGCAGGGAGGGCAGGTGACCAAGAGAGGATGTGGTATCTCTAAAGTCCCCAGAGGCTCGGTCTTAGGGAGGTGCTGCAGACGGTATAGACAAGATCCCAGAGTTGTCCCCGTTAGGGCATAAGGGGACCGCGCCCCTCAATCACTGGCTAGGGACCACCACCAGAAGGATGTAAATTCCCAGACACTCGGGTTCTCTTCCAGGCAGAGTGGGTTCTGTTGGGAGCAAATGCACACGGAGAGCTTGTGCGCACAAACATGGTGAAGAAATCTTCGTGGATACGCGTAGCGTGTTGACCATATCTTGCTACAGACACTCAGAGAAAGTACTAGACTGAAGAAATAATAATGCACAGATGCATTTGTCTTTTCTGGAACAAAGTGCCAGGTACTCTGCCTACTGCTTTATGGATATGACCCCATCCCATCCTCACAGTAACCCATGAGTTGGTGTCATTACTGCTCCTGCTTAAGGAGAAGAAGTGAACTCAGCTTTTCCTGGCACCAAATTCTGAGCTGCGAGTACTAGATTATGGAAAAGGTAAGGAGAGGCAGAGATGAGTAAGGGGAACTGGGAAAATCATCTTGGATGAGGCAGGAGGTGGCGTCCCAGCCTTCTCTTTCCAATTCCCCACCCTCTTTCCCTTGCTTCCCTCTGTCTGGCCAGATTAGAGCTGCCTTGAACCTGACTCAGCCAGCATGGCCTCCGGAGAGCAGCCCAGAGCAGCCTCTCCAGGTATGGGGCCTGGAAGGGGTGGCTAAGAGCTTAGGATCCTCCGTACAACCACTCTAGATGCCCCGTTGCACCCAGGGGGTGCTGACTATGTGGGGTGGCAGGAAATAGGGCAACTCGTGGGGTATGTTGGAACCTTGACATGGAGGGTCCCAAGGCAGGGACCCCACCCCCCAATGCCTCCTGGGGCCAGGCTGGGTGCATATAAATGAGGAAGTGGGCTGAGGGTGGGGGCAGGAACTGGATTGCCCAATCCCCCATCTACCTGCGCACCCATGGCTGCCCCTCAGCCCTGGCCAATTGTTCCAGGTGGGAATGTGGCGGCTCCGGTGTGGCCAGATTATCTGATCTTTCACAAGAAGCTAGAAAAATAGAGTTTTGTTCTTTTAAGAAATCTCCTGAGTTTTAAATCTGGTGACCCACCCCAAAAGCAAACCCCCAACAAGATATAACACTGCAGACTAAACAGAATGTGCCCACCTGAGAGCTGTTCGTGTGTGACAACTGGCTTATCGAGATGAGGACAGAGGCGCTTGGAAATGGTGAGACCGTAATGCTATGCCTTACTTTGTAGAATCCTATCCTTTTTTTTTTTTTAATAAAGATTTTATTTATTTATTTGACAGAGAGAGACACAGCGAGAGAGGGAACACAAGCAGGGGGAGTGGGAGAGGGAGAAGCAGGCTTCCCGCGGAGCAGGGAGCCCGATGCGGGGCTCGATCCCAGGACCCTGGGATCACAACCTGAGCCGAAGGCAGACGCTTAACGACTGAGCCACCCAGGCGCCCCCCCCTTTTAAGAGTCTCTTTTTCTCTTCTAGTTTTCTTCTGTTCACTCCCCATTCCTATTACCTCCTTTCACCAAAACTGTACACATCATGAACTTTCCAGCTGGCCTCAAATATACCATTGCCATTTTGCACCTCTCTGCTTTTGCTGTTCACTATGCATGGAATCCCCTCCCACATCCCTTCCCCTCTGCTCAGCTTCTACTCATTTTAAGAGAGGCAACTCATTGCTAATTTCTCTAGACTTACACAAGGCAGAGTCAGGCTAGCTTCCAATACCTCTAATACAGAACATAACTCCCATTATTGTCATCAGCTCTATACTTGACTTATACTCCTCTGTTTTTCCCATACTTAACTCTAGGACGGTAGGAATGATATATTTCTTGAGCAACACAGTGCCTGGCAGTACAGTAGGTATGTACCCAATGTATGTAGCGTAAATGAATGAATGAAAGAATGCATGAGTGCATGAGACCACCTTCCCCCTTGGGTGTGGTTGATTGGCCTAGTGGCTAATCACATGCTCACAAGGGCCAAGGTGAGGGTTCATGTCTACGTTAGGTGGTCAGGGACCCATGTGGGGCCAACCAAAATCCTGGGCACGCCTGGACTTAAGATGCGGACTGGCACTCAAAATCCAGCCAGGCAGCCAGATCTCTCCCTTGGGAACCGAAGCCCCCACACATTCAGAAAAAGTCCTGCATCAGGGATAGGGAAGAGCTGGGACAAAAAAGCAGCCAGAGGTGCCAGAGGCATAGAGATGCTGAGAAGACAGTGGTAGGTCCTCCATAACCTTGAGTTATTCTTTAGCCCTTGGCCCTGGAGCTTAGAAACAGAGCTGTCCTCAGCTGAGCCTTCAGATGAGACCTGGCTTCTGGATGATACCCTGATTGCAGCCTCATAAGGATCATGAAGCAGAGGAACCCACTGGGCCATACCCAGGTCCCTGACCCACGGAAACTGAGACCATAGGTGCTGTGTGTTGTTTGTTGTTTTAAGCCATTAAGTTTGTGGTGATTTGTTTATGTAGCAATATAACTAATACACACACACACACACACACACACACACAGATATATATAATATCATATATAATAATTATATATAATAGCTAATGTTTTAAATAGTTAATATATACATGATTTATTGATCGATCGATCTGTCTATCTATCTATCTATCTATCTATCTATTTCTTGTCTATACAGTCCTGATGCCTGGCACCCACCCACTGGGCTCTTCAGGGGTGGGAGCCATTATTTTTCACATTATTATTTTGGGGGGAAGGAGAAGCCATGGGCTGGCCATGCATTTCCCAACCCTTGTGTCCTTTCACACTTCTCATGACAAACACCCCAATCATTTTGCTTTACCGTATTTTCCAATTTGCCAACAAAGAACACAGATTTATGAAAAACCCACACTGGCAATATCTGTAAGTAAAGAAAGTCTGGCTGAACTGACTAGGGAAGTAAAGACTGAATGCCTGAGTACACCCGAGGGGATGTCCTTCCTTGGGTCTGCTGATGCCCCTCTCCATCGTCAGCAGTCCTACCAAGGGCTCCAGCCTCCCCTGGCCAGTTCCTTGCCATTCCTTCCTCTAGGAGCCCCCTTTGTACCCTTCCTCACATAGGCTCATCCTTGTTCATCTTCCAAATCCCAGGTTAGACCCCCCCCTTCCAGGAAGGCCCCCTGGTTGGGTGAGATGTTTCCTTCATGCTCCCATTGTGCACCGCCTCAGCCCACAGATGAGGGATAGAAGCAGAAAAGCACTCGCCTTTAGACCAAAAGACTGACCTAGAGCCTGCAGAGCTCTGATAAGGATCAAATACCTGATGGTTGCTACATTCTTCGAGGGCCTCCTGTGCCTGTATGTCTCACTGGTACTTCATATGGAACTGAATGATAAGCACCAGAGAAGTCTTGTTAAAGTAGTTTCCAAGTAGGAATGTGAAGAAGACATTTATGAGCTACTACTCCGAGCACAACCCTGCCCACTTGAGCACTAAGCATATATAACCACCAGCCTCATGAGCAAAAGTGCAGTCCTTTCTGCCCATGGGGCCTGTCCCTGTGCTACTCAAATACACTTACTAAGTTGCACCCTACAACATCTCAAGAACTCTTTCTCGTGCCCCACCACCCCAAAACACACCTGCCTCTCCCAGGGCCCCTCCCAGAAGTCCCACATGTCTCCCTAATGACCTGCCCTTGGGCCTTGCTCTGCAGGGGACAGGGGCCTCAAACCCAGATACCTGACCTTATCTCCGAGCCAAATGGCTGTGGGTACTCCTAATAGACATTGAGATGCAGTGATAGGGTCCCAAGCCGAGACACTCATCAGACAGCTTTTAACTTTGACCCAGCCCCGGGCTATGCCACCTGCGGTCAGCTATGAATCGATATTTTAAACAAGTCCTATTGTTTTCCAGCGACCAGCATACTTACATTGCCCTATTGTAGCTGGGTGTTAAATGTAGTCCCATTAGTTCCTTGCAAGCATTTAAAATACTGCGGCAGCCTGATGCGGGGCTCGATCCCAGGAACCTGGGATCATGACCGGAGCTGAAGGCAGACACTTAACCAACTGAGCCACCCAGGCGCCCCCTTTTTTGGCCTGTTCGGCCGGAAGCCTGCGTCTCCCTCTCCCACTCCCCCTGCTTGTGTTCCCTCTCATGCTGTCTCTCTCTCTCTCTCTCTGTCTGTCAAATAAATAAACAAATAAATAAATAAATAAAATCTTAAAAAAATAAAATAAAATACCACAAGTTTTCGACACCCTGTTTAGAAATTTCCTCATTTTTCCTGTGTACTGGGAGCCTCGGGAAGTGAAGGGTGGTCTGGATCTCTCTCGAATGCGGGGATGTCCTGTTCTTGGCTCCCACTGTTGCTCCCTCTAGGAACACCTTACCGATTGCTCTCTGCCCAGCCAAGTCTACCCTGACCCCTCCCATACCCACGCTAGGCAATTTCCTTAGCCAAATTCAGACCCTGCCCATTCCTATTACCTCCTTTCAGTGTCAGGTGGGTGGTGGGTGCAAAGTCTTGGCAGAAGGCCCCTGCCTACCAGGCAGAAGGGCTGTGCTCCTCCCTGCCCAGGCCTCCTACCTGCTGAGACCCTTCAAGGCTCCTCCTCCTTCTGCTTAGGAGCTGGGCGGGCGGATCCTGTGGGCGCCTCTCTCCTTGCTCTCCCGCAGGCCTGGCCTCTTCTTGCTCCTGGAAGCCTGGCACAGAGCAGGTCTGACCCCTGGCCCCAGCAAGCCCTCCCTCCCAGGGCTCCAGGCCGTGAGAACCAGCCCAGGTGTGTCCCCTGGGGCCCAGTCATCCGGGCCCAGCTGTCCCTGGGATCCTGGGGCCATGCATGAGGCTCTGGGGCCGCAGGTGAGGGAAGGGGGAAAAGGTGAAGGTACAGGCTCCCCCACCTCTGGGCAGCGCACACCAGCCTGTCAGAACGGGGGGCTTGTTCAACACGCAGGGCACCGGCCTCCGGATCTCCAGGAGGGTTCTCAAAATCTGTATTTTTAACAGGGGCACCAGAAAGTCTCACAATTGGGTGAGCTGGGGTAAGAGTGAAGGCAGGTTCTGGGAAGGCGCGTCGGGCGGAGCAGGCTCCCGGGGGCTGCTCCAGGCTGTTAGCAGGACAGCCTGAGAAGTGTCAGGAGAAGCAGGAGCACTCGCAGATGGATGGTCAGCCGGGTAGACAGACGGGCAGCAGTGTGCTTGTCTCCCCCTGAGCCCCCGTGCAACACAATTGCCGGTTTGTTCACTCGTTATTGCTGTGTCCCCCACTAGACTGTTAGCCCCAGGAGGACAGGGACTGTGTCGGCCCTGTTCACAGCAATGTCCCAGTTCCCGGCACGTAGTACGTGCTCAATTAATATTTGTGGAATAAATGAATGAATGAAATGGATACATGAGAGGAAGGACTGGTAGACAGGCAGATGGAAAGGGAGGTAGGATTGTTGGATAGTTGGATGGTTGGATGGTTGGATGGACAGATGGATGGATAGATGGACGGATGGGCAGATGGGCAGAGGGATGGAAAGGTGAATGGACAGGTGGATGGACAAGCACCAGGGTTGGTGCTCCAGGCGGGCTCCTGTCCAGTCCCCTGCCCTACCTCTCCATCCTAAGAAACACTCCAAATTTGAAGCAGCTCCCACTTTCTTTGCCAACCTGGCCCAAGACCCTCCTACCGCCTCAGCGGCTTGGCTTCTCCACGTGTCCACTCCAGACTAAGGAAATCTACTCAGAGAGAGAAGGTGCCTCCTGGGTCATGCCAGAGAGTTCCATAGGCCAGGCCATAGCTGGCCTATGCTTCAAGATCTGAACAGATCTTGAAGCATCAGACCCAAAGTGAAGGGTGTGCTGCGGGCAGGGCTCTGATTCAGCAGCTGAGGTCCCGGGGACTACTTCCCTGCCTTCTAGCCTCGAGATGGAAGGGGGGTGTCATACTTTTTAAAAAGCACAAATCATAAAATAGCCACCTTACACACCCCTACTACCCTCCATTAACCTTGATTAACATTTTGGTATTCTAGCCTTTTTTCCTAGACATATGCTTTTTTTAAAAAAATAAATTTTAATTTTTAGGGCGGTTTTAGATTCACAGCAAAATTGAACAGAAAGTACACTGAGTTCCTACATCCTCCTGCCCCCGCCCCCCAGCCTTCGCCACGGTCAACATCCTGTACCAGAGTGGGACACTTGTTACAATCGATGAACCTGCACGGACACATCCTTGTCATTCTTATCAGAGTCCATCGCTTACACTTGGGCTCACTCTCGGTGGTGTGCATTCTATGGGTTTCTGTAAATGTATAATGACGTGTATCCACCCTCCCAGTATCACATAGAATACGTTCCCTGCTCTAAAAATCCCCTGTACTCTGCCTCTTCATCCCTCCCTCCCCACTAACCCTTGGCAACCACTGATTTTTTACCTTCCCCGTGGTTTTGCCTTTTCCAGAATGCCCTATAGCTGGAATCACACACTATAGTGGCCTTTCAGATTGGCTTCTTTCACTAGCACTCGAGTGACTTCTGTCATTCTTTGTCACTATCTGGAGTGGCATTTAAAATGTATCTGTTTAAAATTTAAGAGTGGAGTGGAGTACAAATCACTAGGTGTAATATTTTTTGTTTTCTTGTGAAGCACAAATGTTTGGATCATTTATGATCTATTTTAGTGAATTTGAATATATCTCTAACATTGAGATTTATTCTTTTAAAATTACTGGTTTAAAATCAAAGACCAAGCCATGGAAAGACTAATTATTAGAATAGAATTATTACTGCAAATAATCTTGTCATATAGAGGAGAGGGGTGTTAAGAATGGATCTGTTCTAGGTATCGAATATCCTCTAAGGTTAACAGCTTCCCAGAGGCTCTCTATAAACAGAGAATTTTCTGTTTATCTTTCCAACCTTGCTTTGTGCTGATACATAAAAATGTATGTATCAGTAAAATATGTACAGCGTTATTTTGTATACATACAGGTGTTTAAATAGACATGAATAGTATCTGCTTTTACACCTTGCCCCATGACTTTCTTTTCTGGGTCTACAGGATATGTTTGAGATCTCATCATGTGAATGCTTACAGATCTAGTTCTTTCTTTTTAAATCGCTATATCCATGAGAGAAACCACATTTTACTTCTTCACTCCCCTCCTGACGGGCATTTAGGCTGTTCCTAGTTTTTTACTCTTATAAACAACATGCCCCTTGGCAACATTGCTCTAGACATGGCAAGGTCAGAGGCAGGCGGAGGGCTCAGGTTAATAGGTCCCGTCAGGTGCCCTGCTAGCGGCCGTTCCAGCCTGTGGTTTCTGACGGTCCAAGGTTATTTGCACCCTTGCCCTTTTCTCTGGACGGTCCTGGGCCAGGCGAGGCTCAGCATGCCTTTCTCATCTCAGATCCTGCACGGATCCCGTGACCCTGTGGTTGTCACAAACCCTGCACCATGAGCCTCGTGATCTGGGCTATTTAGGCAAACTCGCCTATGCCAACACGCGCACGCACGCGCGCACACACACACACACACACACGCACCCATCCCTTGGTCTCTCCATGCCAATGAGAGATTTCCAGGCCTGATCATGTTACTCTGCTCTGTGTTCCAGGCTGGCAGCTGGCACTGGGGATCCCAAGGGCTGTTCTCATTGCCTGTCTACACCCATAGCTTCTTCCTCTTCCCCCAAACACTCCCCTGGCCATTGCCCGTGCCTGTGAGGTACACTAGGCGTGATTCACTCCTCTCTTCCCATGCCTGCTTTCCCAACTAGCCTGGGACATCCTTGAGAGTAGGGTCAGTGTCTTGTTCACTGGGTCTCCAGAATGTGGCGCAAAATAGGTACTGAATCATTGGAGAATTAACAATCCATAAATGAAATAATCACAGCGACTCGGTGTTGGGTCCTTACTCTGTTGGGCACCATTTTTATGTGCATTTTCTCATTTAATTCCTCACGTAAGAGTAGATGCTGTTATGTTTCCTGTGAGGTAGGTAATTGTCCTTATTTTATGGTTGAGAAAACCAAGGTTCAGAGAGCTTACGCATGTTGCCTAAGGCCACACAGCAACGTCCTCTGTGACCAGGATCTGACCCTGGATGTGCCTGACCTCCGCTGGGGATACTCTCTAGTCCCTGCCATCTGACTAGGTCAAGTTTGGAAGTTCAGAGGTGAGACAGGCACCATTTTTATCTTCAATTCCTTAGCCACATGAGAGAGCCTTAGGCTCCCACCATCCCTCCCCAGGATTGCTACGAACACCTGCTAACTAGCTGGTGTCTTGCCCACTCTTCACTCCCATCCAGCCAGGGGGGGTCGTCCTAAAGTACCAATATGAATTTATCCTTCTTCCCTAGCTCCAATCGTTCCCTTGACTCCCCACTGACCAAATTCCTTAAGATATCTGACAGCCCCTCCTTGACCCAGACCTGCCTTTGTCCCAGGCTCATCTCTCTTTACCACCCACCCCCCAGGCTCCATGTTCCAGCCACACCTGGCTGGCTTTAGTTCTGCGGGTTGGTTGCACCTCCCTCTTCCTCACCCCAGGGACTTTGCACACGCTGCTCCCTCCACCTGGAGCACTTCCCCCATCTCTCTCCCTCCCTCTGCTGACTCAACCTTCAGATCTGTCCCCTGAAAGCTGCTGACTTTCTCACTGGAGGGAAGGTCTGGCCCTTGTTATCAAGCTGCAGCCCTGATCTGGGGACTTGTCTTAGCCGTGAGGACATAGAGTAACAGTGGTAGAGGAGGGGGAGGAAAGCCATGACTGGTGGCCAAGGCGGCCCCAGCTGGGAGGCTGGATGCCACCCGGCAGACACTGTGATTTCTTTTGTGCCTGTAAGGATTCCCCTCAGGAACAGCCCTGGAAGGGAGAAAAAAAGCCAGAGCTTTATTTGCCAGATGCTGGGAGAAAGATGTCCACCCCAGAGGGACAGGGAGAGGCCCAGGTAGGAAACACTGTCCAGTGCAGGACCTGCCTCATTTGATCTTCAGAACAGCCTAGGAGATAAGTAGTCTTGGGCCTATTTTATAGATGAAGCATCAGAGGCTCAGGAAATAGAAAAAGATGGGAGTGGGGCACTCTCATGGCCAGCAGCCCCTCCCTGGTTCTCCTCCCGAGCCAAGGACACTTGTTACTCAGACAGAAGGCCCTGGGCCCCAGCTCTTCCTCCAGAGCTGCCAACATTCAAGGGCTAGTCAGTGGCACGTGGTGTCCATGTGATGGTGATAGTCTGGGTCTGGGCCCAGGGCGAGGAGGGGCCTGGCCAACAGCACCAGAGGGCAAGGAGCCCTAGCCCCAAACTCTCTTTGTGGGGGGCCTCCCTGCCAGTGGCTTCAGCCCCAGGCTTCCAGTGGCCGTCGGCAGTTCTGGGTTCAGTGGCCCTGTGTGGAGACTGAGGCTGGACAGGTGGCCGCTGGGGCCCGCAACGTGGGTGGTGGGGTCACACCATGCTTCTTGGGCCCCCAGGAGAAGGGCCTGTTCTTCGCAGGGAGCGGGGAATTGTCACTCTAGACACACCCTGGGAGCCACTCTGCCTAATGCAGGCCCAGAGCTGGAGGTGTGGCCTCAGACAGCCACTGGTCTTATCTTAGCCCTGGACCAGCTCTGGGCATACCCCCTCCCCAGCTGCAGAGGCAGGTGTCAGAGAAGCGGGTTCCGCTGTGGGCAGATGATGGTACAGGTGCATTCTCCATGTGGGTGATATGCCCTTGTGTGACATGCAGTGGCACTGACCAGCAGTGACCAAAGGTGAGACTGTGCTCCAGCTGCAGGTGGACATGCAGAGTGACTACACCCCGGGCCCCACACTGGGGCCTCAGCGGATGCCCTAGCACCCTTGCCCCTCAGAGGCCTGCCCGGGCCCACAGACACACAGGCTGGGCCTCTCACCCAGATGACCCTCAGCTTCCAGACTACTGGTGAGGCGGGGAGGGCTGAGGAATCCGGTGGTGAACCGCTCCCCCACCACCCTGCCTCACTCTGTGGGTGTCCAGGGGGCAGTGGGGGCCAGCGGCTGCCCAGCACCCCCAGCGCAGCAGCCCCTCTGGAACCCTGGCTCCAGGCTCTAGCAGCCAGCTGGAGAACCTGCGGGGGCCCCGGCCTGGAGTCCACAGCAGGGCTGCCCCGGGTAGAGAGGATCCCACCTCTCAGAGCCTCTAGCTCCTGCACTCAGCCCGTTTCAAAGTTGGTATATTTTCATCTGGACTCTAGATTCTAGGGCTGAGGAGTCTTATTTCTGGAAGTGGTTTAAGTGATATCTAACTTTTTAAACACAAAGGTAAAATACTGTAAACTGGGGTTTTTCATACTTTGGATCTTTCAGCTTTGTTTTGAGGTTTCCCTTCCACCAATTTTTAATGACATGAGAAATCTGCCCTGCTTCTTGAAACTTAAAAAAGTAACTGCTGTTAAAAACAAACACAAACAAAAACAAAAACAAAACACCAAAAACCAAAAATTGGGAGTGGGGCCAAGGTGCTCTAGCTTGAGGCCTCTTGAGCTCTGAGGTACACAGGGGTCACCTGGGGTTCTTGCTAAAATGCTGATTCTGATTCAGTAGGTTTGAGGTAGGGCCTGAGATTCTGCATTTCTTTCTTATTTATTTATTACTATCAGGCTGTAATTGACATGCAACACTGCATCAGTTTACAGCATGCGACGTGTTGATGCGATACGCTTATTTATTACAATGTGATTAGTTGATACCTCTGTCACGTTAAATAACTATCATTTCTTGTTTGCGGTGGGAGCGATCAAGATCTTGCCTCTTAGCAACTTTGAAGGTTATAATACAGTCCTGTGGACCCTAATCACAAGATGCTGCATGTCTGACCGACTCTCAGGCGGACCGCCCTTTGGGCAATGATGCATTCGATCAGATGCAACAACAAAACCCCTTTTTTCCCAGATGCAGTCTTGTGCCCCATGTTCCTGAGGAACGCCTGTTACGCTGATCCTAAGATCTCTGGTAGAAAGTTTAAAAGCTTAAACTTGTTTGAAAGTCTGTGTAACAAAAAGCAACTCCCTAAAAACAACACGTATTTACTGAGCACTTACTATGTGCCGAAGCCATCCAGGCAGCCTTGGGCCCCTTAATCTGTACCGGTTTCCTGCGGCCACCACAACTTGGTGGCTTCAAATAACAGCCACTTATTGTCCCACAGCCCTGGAGGCCAGAAGTCCTTGATCAAGGTATCTGCAGGCCCACACGTCCCCTGAAGCTTCTAGAGGAGCATTCATTCCCTGCCTCTCAGTTTCTTCTTCTTCCTTTAGGAACATGTGTATTTTACTCTTTTTTCTTTAAAAAAAAAAAAAAGCAACAACTTTTTATTTGGAAATAATTACAGATTCACAGGGATTTGAGACACTTGTACGGGGAAAGGGAGTTCCTGGGCACCTGCACCGTTCCAGTGTTTGCTGGCAAATCTTGGTGTCCCCTGGCTTCCTATAAGGACCCCAGTCATTGGATTTGGGGCCCACCCTACACCTAGGAGGTTTTCATCAATGAAATCCTTAATTTAATCACATCCGCAAAAGTCCTATTTCTAAATAAGGTCCCATTCACAGGGGTGTTGGAGGAAAGGACGTGGATATATCTCTTGAGGGACACTGTTCAACCCTCGGCAAGAGGTAAAGATAAGAATGAGAATTAAAAGCATCCAATTGGATTACTGAACCCCACTGATTGACTACTGTGGGGGTTGTGGCTGGAGTTGCCCAAATTTGACCCCTGCCTTCCGCTTCCCCCAACTTCTAATTCGTATATCAAGATGAGGTCCTCCTGGGGTATGGGAGCCTATTCAATATGACTGGTGTCCTTCTATAGAGGGTTCACGTGAAGAGCCACACACACATAGAGGAAGATGATACACAGCAAAGTTAGGGAGAACGCCACTTCTAAGTCAAGGAACAGCCGAGGCCACGGAGCCAGGAGAGACGCAGGCAGCAGATTCTCTCCCACAGCCCTTGGAAGGACCCCACCCCTGCCGGCACCTTGGTCTTGGACCTCCAGCTTCCGGAAATTTCTGTTGTCTAAGCCTTGCCGTTTGTAGGAGCTTGTTACGGCAGCCTGAGCAAATGAACCCATCTCATATTCAAGATGGTTCCTACCCCACAGCCCAACCCCAAAGTAAATCCTGCCCCTCACGTTTCAGAAGTGGGGCCGTGGGGCCCAGAGATGTCAATTAATGTGCTTGGTAACCCCCAGCACTTCCGGGCCTGAGCAAGGGATGAACTTGGTACGTTTCTAGGCTGTCTCTTTCCTCCTTTGTGTAGTGATGCATCTCCCACATTCCATGGGTGGAGGTGACAGAGGGAGACAGAGCGTCCACCGGCAAGGGCTCTAATTGGCATGAGCTGGTAGTTCGGGTGCACCCCCTGTGGATGGCGGCCAAGCCCATCCAGGGACTGAAGCTGTCTACTTCACTGGGTCTTTTGGCCTCGTGTGTGGGAGGACACCACCATCAGGCTGTCAGTCTGGTGCTTTTCTGCCTATCAAAGTCACGGTGGAGGAAAAACCCACTACCGCCTCCCTCCCAGGAGACAAAACCATTGGGCAACCGATTTCCTACGACTGCATGGCCCAGTGCTTTCTCCTATTATTAGACAGTCGCAGAATTCAAGGAATGAGACTGGCCATCTGATTAAAGGATGCCCATGTGCTGTCATTAAAATGTCCTCCACTGTTCTCTGCTACTGTCGGAAGAGCAGCCTGTGTATCCTAGCCTGGGAAACTTGGAGGGCATTGGGAGCAATGGGCTTAGGGAGGTTCGGGTCAGCGTGCAACCCACACAGTGTGTCCCAAGGCAGGGAGCAGAGCACACTTTGGTGAAGGTCATTATGGCCACCTCTGAGGTCTGACCATGGGGTGGGGGTTCCCACTGCGTCCACGCTGCTTCTGATCTAGCCCTGTCAGCTCTGCTCCGACAAGGACGCCAACTTACTTCATTGATCTCTGGGGTGTGAGCAACGACTGGCCCTAAGTCACGTTAGTCCTCTCCCATTAGAAACATGACTATTAGGATTAAATGCAGCCGGGTTCGAATCCTGGCCCTGCCACTTCTTGAATGATCCTGGGCCAGTAACTTTACCTCTCTGAGCCTCCATGTCTTCATCAGCAAAATGGGGATTGTGGCTAAGATGACTTTGTTTGTTCAGAAAATGCTAATGCATGTGAGTCTTTGTGCCATGCTCAGAACATGGGAAATGTTCAAGCAATGGTGGTGGTGGTTGTTTTTATCAATTCATAGATGCTTTAGAGCATTTTCTTGCTTATCCATAGAGAGACTTTCAAATTGGATAATCTATGGCCCCCTGGGTTTCCAAAATCCCAAATCACCAAACTGCTAATGTGAGTAACTATATGACTTACACCTTGGCCCTAAGACCGGGAGGTCTGACCTTGCACCCACAGTGCTGTGCCAACCTCCTAAGATGGCACACCTAATTCAAGGTGTATATACATTTTTTTTCTTTAGAGAAAGATTCCAGCTGTTGTCAGATTCTCAGAAGGGTTCTGTCTCCACAGGGAACATCTCTGAGAATGATCTGAGCAGGTTGCTTGTGCCCAAGAGCCAGGAGAAGGGACCCACTGTTTACTGAGCCCTACTATGTGCCAGGCTGACATACATCATCCCTGGAATAACAAGTGGGCAAAGTAGACACCATCATTCCCATTTTCCAGATGAGGAGACAGAGGCTCTGAGAGCTCCACCTGGAAAACAGACACTGGGCTCAGTCACACAACCGTCCCATGGCTGGCACAGGCCTGGGATCCAGCTTAGGCCCATCTGGCTGGGCCCCATTCTCAGCTCTGTGCTGTCTCTGAGAAACGGAGCGAGGTACCCTAACTGGGAATGCCCGCCCTGGGGCAGAGTCTCAGCTCAAGCTTCACACCACGGAGCTCACCAGGCACTGAGGTATCCAGGACCACGGGACCCTCTCCAATTCTGTGAATGAGCCCCCTCAAGTCCGCAGAGAATCCACCACCCTGAGGAATGTCTCTGCCTCTCCCCCAGGAAGAGTCAGGCTCCTGGCCTAGACCGCTCTGGGCCCCCCTCTCATATGCTGCTGCACACTGTGCCAGGGGCGATGCAGTTGGTGAAAGCCTGGGTCCTGGAAGCAGGGAGAATTCTGGCTCTGCCACTTATCAGCTACCTGACCTTGAATTATTCCGCTAACCCCTCTGCGCCTCACTTTCTACATTTATACGGTGAATGTAATAACACCTACCTCACACGAGAGGGTATTGTATTTTTCTTGTACTTTCTCCTATCGGGGACACTCTCCCTTCTTTTCCCCCTCTACGTCCTATTGTCCTACTAGTAAGAGCTCAGCCAGTGGCAACACCATCGATAGCCATTCTCAGGGTCATCGTTAGCTGAGCGCGCATTATGTCCGCCATGTCTCCCACACTTTAAGCTCCAGGAAGGTGGTGATCGTCCATCTCCACATCCCTAGCACTTGCCATAGTTGCTGGGGCATAATATAGCCCTAGGAAGTGTTTGTGGCTGAGCAATAGAATCAAAGAAAGTCCTGCTTATACCATTGATAACACACATCTAAAATTTAGAGCTCCAAAGGCACCCCATAAAAGTGTAAGTTCCAGGAAGACCGAGAGACATTATTGAATGAAATATCCCTCATGCATTACTGCAGAGCTGGGAAAAGTTGAAACATGAACTTAAACTCAGAGCTACATGAAACAGGGTCAAACAATAGGCCACATCTTTGATATCTCCATCAATGACAGAGTTTTAGGATAACAGAAATACGAAGTTTGTTCCCTGTGGCGTTTCTTATTATATACACTTTTATCAGGAACCAAAAGGCCATCTACTGTCTGTCCTTCCAACCACTAACCTTTTCACTCACCTGCATTTCTATTCTTCCCTTCCTCCCTCCCTCCCTCCTTCCCTCCATCTAAATATCCACCCATCCATCCATCCATCCATCTTCCATCTGAATATCTACCCAAACATTCATCTCTCTGTCCATCTATTCCTCCAGCCATCCATCTAGCTACCCATCTACTCACACATCTATCCACCCATACCCCATCACGAACATATGTACTGAACACTTTCTACCTTCCAGGCACTGTGCTGGGCACTGTTGTGACCTAACACTAAATGATATATGGATCCCACCTTCAAGGAATGTACGTTCTAGAGGGGGATACAAACAAGCAAATAGGTAGTCTCGATTTGGGGGGCTACGGGTTATGATAAGGATGCACACAGAAGCTCTGGAAGGGTGCAAGACCTGGGAGGGTCCGGCAGAGGTGACATCTCAGCTGAGGCAGGAAGACCCAGGAGAGGGCACAGTATGGGGAGAAGGGCCTTCCAGGCAGAAGGAACAGCTTGTCTTGTGCACAGACAAAGGCCAGAGAAAGTGCCGGTGGGCTGGGGCACCGTGAGGGGCTCTGTCTGGCGAGATCATGGGAAGCGAAGCTGGTAGGAATGAGAGTTGGCTGGAGTCCAGGGCCTCGAGTTGAGTTTGAGTTTGGACCTCCTCCTGAGACCCTGGGAAGCCTTGGGTGGATGTTAGAGAGGCCTGAGCGAAGACAGCAGGCTTTAGGAAGGTCTCTCACAGGAAATGGATTCCCTTTTCAAAGAGAACACGACATGGGAGGCAAGTCGTCCAAACTTGGGAAAGATCCTGAAATGACTCCTTCCTTCTGAAATTTGGTCTTGCTGTCTCCTCTCCCAGGACCACTTTATGCCTGGCTGAAAATCTAGTGACACTGGCAGGAGGGAAGCTAATGATTCAGACAGTCATTAACAGTCTCCCCGCAGAAGCTTCCTTGAAGCTCTAGTGGGAAATTCAGACCCCAGGCCAGGAGCGGATTCCTATAGTTCTATAGCATAATTATGGGTAATGATGTCCTTTGGCCGGTCAGGAGAAACTTGCATTGCATCGGTCCTGCACAGGACCCAGACTTACTGCCCCCCACTATGTCCCAAGCACTGTGCTGGATACAGGAGAAACCAAACCAGATCCCTACTTTCTGGAAGCCTAGAATGACATTAGGTATACAGGACCTCATGTTAAAAAGAGTGGGTTTACAACGTTGCCAGTGCAGGGAAAGGGGGAAAGGAAAGGAAGGTGAAACACCAACATCTCATCTGAAATAGTGTGGAGTCAGAATACACTGCCTATAGTTGATGCAATAAGAAGTAATAGATTGAAGGCATTTCTTAAAGTTGCCAAGGTAACCGGTGTGGACCTATGAATAGTGATAGACCTCTATTAGGAGGACAGGGTGGGAAATGCTAATAGATAAGGTCTAAGGTCTGTAAATCAATAAATACCAGAGAGTTGCAGTTAACCACAGAGAGGACCAGCTAGAAAACATAAGAACAGTAGCCCCTGGGAAGCAGGCAGAGCGGGAAGAGGTGGGGTGGGCAACGGCTTCCCAAGGCAAGACTTGCTCTTTTACTTGATTATTTTTTTAACCACGCATGTGTGCTTAGATAAAAGATTTTGAACATGTGAACAGAGATAAATTGTAGCTTAATAGAGTCAGTGGCCAAAAGCCAAAGGCATGGCACAAGCAGTTAACACGACTGGATTTGGAGCAAAGGGTCTATGGATACAATTCAGAGAGGCCATGAACTTGGATAGGAAAAATAATTACATCTTTATCTTACTAACCCCTCACTGAAATTCAGCACTTGCTTTCATTACAAACACAGACAAGAAGGCACAGTGGTACTACCAGACCTGTGACTTTATCACCAATGAAAATCATAGGTATTCTCATATTGCCTTATAATGGTTGTAAATATCTCGAGATATTTGTGCTCATCACTACTGCAAAATGAGAGTATTGGTTGGACTCAGAGCTTGCTAATGCATCGATGGAGAGGCACACTTATTATCATATTACATTCAGAGTAAATTTTTGATAGCTATATTTCAGTATAATTTGTTCTTCGCAATCCAGTGCATTTTTTGGTTTTGTTTGCACTGAAAAACATTCTTTGGAGAAAGAGTCTGTGGGCTTTACCAGATTGCCAAGGAGTGTATGGCATGAAATAGGTTGAGAACCTCCTTTAGCAAGAGGAGAACAGCTTGAGGGTAGGTAAGGCCTTTGGCTAAGTCTTGGAGGCAGAGAGCAGGATCCATGTACTGAGGGAAGCTAGGACCCAGGCTGACGGAGAGGCAGAGAGCAGGTGCGTGAAAGAATACTGCGGGTGGTACAATGGTACCATCACGTAACAACATCAGCGGCTCTAATTTACTGAGCTCACAGGTTCTGGACACTGCCCCGAGCCCTTCGCAAACAATATTGGGTTCAACCATGACAATAACCATAGGAAGGTATGAATGTGATTTCCCTTTTACAGCCTAGGAGACACTTCCCCAAAACAGGTTTAGGGACTAGCCCTGAGGCACCGTAGCTGGTACGGCGTAGAGTAGAATTCAGACTGTGCTCTGCCGGGCTCCCCAGTTTGTGCCCTTAAGTGGTCACCTATACTGCCCAGTATAAAGGAAATTCTTGCTCTCATGTAACTGATAAAGAAATCGAGGATCAGACAAATCAAATGCAGCCAAGTCCAGGATCCCAGCATGCTTGGGAACAACCCAGCTGAGGTTTTCTCCTTGCCCAGCTGCCTCCTAATTCCTTCCTCATCCCTCATGGTTCCCTGGGGCTCTGGGAAGCTCTGGAACCCATGCCAGTTCCCTGGGCATCTGGACCAACAAGGCTTAGTTCCTGCCTACCTTCCGTTAGCACACCATTCAAATCTTCCTTCCCATTCTAGCCTTTGGAGCCCTCCCGGCATGACACCTTCATGCCACCATTGCCTCCTAATTAGGCTCCCCAACTCTGATGCACCTGCACTTGAGTTGCTGAAATCGGGGTCCCCTGGGGGGTCGTATACCACTGTGATCGGGTGATTGTGTTGTAAGAGTTATAACTGTGTTGTTATTTGTAGGACATTACCACCAGCCTTTCCTGGACTCACCGATAACCATCTTATCACTAAGAATTGCCACCGGGCTTCGATAGCCGCTCTGTTTATGATGGCATCTGGGCTGAGCCCCCTTGCTTTAATCACAGCACAATAATAAGAAAAGGCTGCGGATGTGATATAGGAACGATTCTCTCCATGCCTGGCGAAGCCAGAGGCCAGAACACCAGCCACATTGCATGGACAGAGGATCCACAGCGGGGTGTGGAGGGGAGAAATGGCAGAAAATGGGGTGGGGCCCACCTCCAGGCTGGGGGAAATCTAAACAGCCCTCTGGGCAGCCTGTCCTACGCCCACGTGGTCAGCAAAACACCACTCTGCCCGTTGCATTACAGGCTTTGAATTCGAATTGGATTTGTTTTGCATTGTGATTGCATTTAATTTGTGGATTCGTTTTGGTTTTACTGCGATATTAGGGTGATGAACTTATACCTGCTGCTTTGCTATACACACTGAAGTCGCCTCGTAATACAAATATTTCATGGCCACGTTGGGAAAACAACATCTGAGAGAATACGTGCCCTTTAAAAGTATTCTGTGTTTGCACATGCCATTTTGCAGGCCATACCATTGCTCAAAAATTGTTGCCCATTTGGAGTTACTATTCCAAATGCGTAGCCCCGGTCCCTGTATCCTGCTGGTCACCCTCCACACCAGCCAACGGGTCAATTTAATATTCTTCACCTAGTGTGTGCCAGCTGCCAGCCGTGGTAAGCAAGGCTGGGGTGTACCAGTGGCTTACCTAAACATTGATCAGTGCCTGATGACTGGTGAGCCCTGCGAAGACGAGCATTACTCTATCTCACAGGGCTTAGGGAAGAGATTTCTAGTGGTATAAAAATACACTCTCTTGGTGCTCCTGTCTCGTATCTTACATCCTGGTCAAGAAAGTAGAAGGGAAATGGAGATAAAGGAGTCAACCAGAGTGGAGAAACACCCGGGAAAGAGACATGGAGATGTGGGGGGGGGGGGCCTCCGTGATGCCATCGGGAGGACCGTTCTGGATTGGAAAACAGATCAGCTGGTAAGGCCCAGCTCTGTGTGACCCTGGGCAGGTTACCCAACCTCTCTGAGCTTCTGGCTCTCAATATGTTAATGAGGACAAGGAACCATTCAGCCTTGCCCACTTCGAGGAGCAGGTGGGAGGACCAATAGGACAGGGGTGTGGCAGGTGTGACAGTGCCATTATTATTGTGAGAGGGACAGTGACAAGGCAGAGTCAGAGAGATGCTCAGGAGCCATCGAGGTATGGGCAGAGAGAGAGAGAGAGGGAGAGAGATTCCCCTGAATCTGTGGGAACTGCTGGCTAATGACACTGCCAGCTTGCTTAAGACTGAATTTGTTTTCTCTGCTTTGGGGCTTGACTCTGTGAAAATATTTGGTCTTCATCTGAGATCATTTGTTTTCCTTTGTAAGCATTAAATGTCTCTTTATAATGCATTGTTCTCAGGGAATCATGGGGAGCATTGCAAACCAATTTTTTTTTCCTAACCGTATTTTCTTGAATAATGAACTCCACTTTGGTTTAAACATTTTTAGAAGAATTTTCCTCTTAATTGAAAAGTGATTTTTTTTTAAATGCATCTGGCAGAGCAGGGGGTGAGGGATGTTAAAGTTACAGTCTCATTTATTCTTGGTGGAGTGGAACCCAGGGGAGAAATCAGATAAAAAAAGAAAGTAATAGAATCAAAGGAGAAAAGAAATAATATAATGAACGCACATGGGCTTTGAATAGGCATCCTGTTACGTGCATAATCACTCGAGTTAGAAGAGATACGGAAATGAGTAGCCAGAGCTGACATCTGGCCAAAGACCAGTTCCCATGACTTAGCGGCACTGCCATCTCCTTCTGGGCCCCCTGGGTCTCAGTTTCCCCATCTGTGGAATGGGATGAAGCTGTCTTCACTAGGGCTGTGGCGAGGGTCCCAGGGAATAACTGATGGGAATGGGCAAGCTGTGGGGGGCTGTGCCCATGTGAGGTGGGTTGTTATTTGGACAGTCGGGTCAAGGGGAAGGTTGTACTGAACAAGCTTCAAGACTCTTTCTAGCTCTAAGAATCCAGATTTTGATGAAAATGCACTGACAAAATACACACTCACAGGCACACACACCTGTTCACGAATAGATGCACACTCACACACAGATACACACACATACCCTCACACACTCATTCTCACACACCGCACATGGACCCATGTACAAACCACACACATGCAAGCTAATTCATACACACCCTCACACGCCCATATAAACACCATTAAATACACACAGCCTCACACATATGCCCCCCACTCCTCACACATACGCTCACAGCCTCACGCGCTCACACGCTCGCACAAATTTTTGCACATAGCTCCCCACAACCCCTCACACACACAGACTCTCACAACCCTCTCATATATAACACCCCTATACCCTCGTACATGTCCCCAATACCCCCTTACATGCACCCTCACACCCACACAGCCACCCCACCCCCCACCTCAATCCTCCATACGCAGCCCTGCACACACACCATCACACGCGCACACACCATGTTCTTCAAACTAGACAGTCCCTGCGGGAATGCCGTGTCCCCTCTGCCCCTTCCCGGCTGAACTTGGGTTGGAAGCAGGGCGTCTGCTCTGTCCACTCCCTGTGCTGAGCCCGCGTCCTCAGAGTCTCGCCACTGGGCTCTGCCCCAGGATGCCCAGAAGCTGCTCAATGCTTTCAGCTCCTTGACCATGTCCCTCTTTTTGTTCCCTATCCTTGGCATTTGGTGGTCCCCACTGTGAACTTCGAACTTCTGAGTAGGGATCCTTTCTGCCTTATTCACGAATGCATCCTCAGAGCCTCATATAGTGGGTGTTAAGAAATATTGAATGAATGAATGAGTGAATGAATGAATGAGTGAGACTTAGAGAAGGACACGGTCTGCTCAGCGCACGGCTCTGGGCTTTTGGAGTAGGCATGGGGAGAGGAAGGGGGCCTGTCCCTGCGTCAGCCCCAGGGCCCTGCCTGGGGGGCTGAGCTTCCAGTGGCTCTGGCAGACCCCCCACCCCTTCTTCCACCTGGGGACACTCCCATTCTCACTGGAAATGCTGTAGGTCACCAGGTCATTGATGCCTTTGTCACTATCCACAGCCTCTACCTTCAGCACCACACTCAGTCAAGCCCTGAGCCAACTCTGCTCCATCCATGCACATCCCACCTTTGCCTCCTCCTGAGGGACCCAAAGTGCCGGTAATATTTGGGACCTGCCCCTGGTAGCCATTTCTGGCTCATCTCCCAGGGCCTCCCAGATGCCTCCGGAATTTGCTGGAAAGGACCGGGTTCCTCGGGAACACGGATGCTCTGCAATCCCACCTGACCTCCGCACACACGCTCCCATGCTCACCAGCACCACCGCCCGCAGGGTCCCAGTAGGTTACCAAGTGCCAGAACGGGGCTGTGTGATTCTCACACAGATCCTGCCAAGCAGCATCTACATCCTAGAACTGAACAAACACAGGTTCCAGCAGTGAAGTAATTGGCCCAAGGTCACGAGTGGGCAGGTGGCCGTCCTAGGATTTGAACACCGGCCCCAAAGTCTTCAATGCTGCATTTCCCTGACTGCCCACACTGGGTCTGGCACCCCTCCTGGGTTCCCTCAGCTTCTGTGCTGCTCCACTGGGGCAGTGCACCCTCCATATCCTCCTCGGCTGTCCACTCACTGCCCATCTCCCAAGCTGGGCCAGGAACGACCCAGGGGCAGTGAGGTAGATGATTCTGGTGCCTTGTCCAGGTCCCCTTTGCCAGGCCAGTGCACCCATTCCCCAGCTGCTGACCTTTTTTCTGGGGCATTGCCTTATATAGGAAAGCTCTCCTGCTGGGGAGATTATGACACCCCTCACCCCAACTGGCCACAGCCTGAACCAGTGGCTGGCGGGCAAGGGGATATACACCAAAGGCCCACCCCCTTGCCTCAGGGTAGGATCAACTCCGCCTTACAGTTCACACTCCAGAGCTCACGGGATCTGGCTGAGGCATCTCCACTGAGACCCCCAGCCTTGCTAAGCCCCTTCTGCCCTCTCCTGTTTTCTTCACTCACTCTTTCTAGAAAACTCTCCTTCCAGAAACTAGGTGCACAGGATATCACGTCTCAGGCTCTGCTTCAGGGCCGAAACAGGCAAGGAGAGCCTGATAATCATTGAGACCCCAGTGCTAAGGCATTTGGGGGTCATGAGCATTTATCGAATGAACAAGCCATTTCTCCTCCCCTCCGCGCAAAGCCTCTGCGCCAATCACATGGGCTTCCTCCGTCAGGCCGTGCAGAGAATCAGCTCTTGGCCAAAGGGAGGAGCTTGGTTTTCTGTGGTCCCCACTCCATCCCTGGTGCCTAGACCAATGCCTGGCACAGAGCAGGAGCTTAGTGAGCATTTGCTGAATGAATGAACATTGAACTGAGGGACTGTCTGCTTTTCCTAATTCCTGTTCATATCCCCTCCAACTCTTCAAGGCCGCCTCTGTCATCACCTGCCAGGTAACCTCACCTGCCATGTTCACCCTGGCTGGCTTTGACTTCATACCAAGGAGTTTGCCAACTGCCTGCGTACCTCAGGGGCTCTCAGGGGTCCCCCAAGGGCAAGGGATCAGAGGGAGCCTAGGGATCGGTGTTTCACACAGAACAGCTCTGTTTGACCTATTTCCATGAGGTTTTGTTTGGACAAAATTGCTCCGTGGCTGCAAAGACTAAAAAGCCTGTCTGCTGTCTTGCATTTTCTATCTGCACCCCGCCCCCACCACCCCTCTTGATCTGGGGCACACCGTCCCTCACGCGGCCCTGTCCAAATTCTTCGTGTAGACCTCCCCGTTTGTCCCCATCTAATTGGGACTCTAGTCTAGACGTTGAAAGCACAGGCTTTGGAGTCAGAAAGGCCTTGGGCCGGTAATTTAGTCCCTCCTGGCCTCAGTTTCTGTACCTATAAAATGGGAAAGTAACAGAGCTACCACCTGAAGGCTGGGCAAGAATTCAATAAGATGGATCATGTAATGTGCTAAACATTAAGTGCCTGGCTCCTGGAAAATAATAAAGTCTACCTTCTAGTATTTTTTCATCACCCAAGCAGCACTTTGGGCATACTTGGAAATTAACTGTCAAAATTATACTTTTCTTTGGCAAAGGGAGTTCAACCACAGATAAGTGTGTGAAGCTCATCTCGTCCTGGTGTGTCTTGGAGACCCAACACCGTGTATCACGGCCATGATCACCGGGCACTAGCGAAAGCCACTAATCCCAGATGGACACTGGAGACATTCCAAGCAGCAGCTGCACGGCTAAATAGAGCCCTCATCCTGTGCCGCAAAGGGACCAGAGAAGGAACCCCAATGTTCCTCTGCTTCTTAAGCATCTGGCTTTCTCCCAGACCCAGGCTCATTGTGTTTATAGTGGGGAAAGTTGGAAGAGAATATGGTTTCTCGCTTCCCAGATTCGCTGGTGTGTCTGCAGCAGGTTGCAAAGAGCCCGTGCATAGCGCACGCTCAGTAAGTATCGCGGAGTGAATGCAAGCATAAAGGAATGAGTGAATTCGAGCTCTGCCACATAAGCTCAGCATCTAGGATAGGTGTCTCTCCATAAATGTTTTGGAGAGAATGAATAAATTCTAGTGTCGCTGCCCTAGTCTCAGTTCTGAGCCCAAGTCCCAGCACGGAGGCTGGTGATGAATATTTATGGAGGAAATGAACCAGATCCAGTATTTCCCTGGATAATAACCGGACTTCAGCTGCGGTTACCCCCCACCTCCCCACTCGCCCCAGAGTCACAGAGATGGGTTCCAGGGACGGAGAGCTTGAGTCCAGCCACCAGCCCAGCTTGGCCTCAGCCGGGTGGAATGGGGCCTGGAAAACAGAGCAAATGAAGCTCCCCAGGGTGCACAACCAGGAGACAGACTAGCTGATTTGCCAGTTTGCTCACAGGTTATGCCCTTGGGAAACACTCACCCCCCCCCACCCCCGATGGACTGTGCTGGAAAGAGCAGAGCTTGGTGACCCAGGAATGCTTCCAATGAGCCCTCGCCTGCACGACGTTGGCATCACTATAACCGCACGTGCACAGAGAGGGACACGTGGCTACGCCCCGCTGGGCACAGAGCACTCTCCTGGGACCCACCCTTCCTCCCCAGTCTACACGTTGGAGCCACGGTCCAGAACAGGCTCCAGAGATCCACACGAGTGATCCTGTTCATCTTCCAGAGATACCCCAGGTGGTACAAGCAGGTGGACGCGCACCCAGCATTGCCCCTACTCCCCTGGCCTGCCATCCCAGCCAAACACACCTCGCCTCTGTCCCAAGCAGACGGTGGCCATGGACCACCCTGGGATGCCACCGAGAGATAACATCACCTGTCATGAGGTAACCCCCTCATGGATCAGAGAACCCCTATCAACCAGGAGCTGAGGCTCAGAGTTCACCGCGCAGAACCAGAGACACATCACCTGTCCCCTCATTTCTTGGAGGTACCGGAACTCCTGTCCCTCTCTAACCCCTAGGTCTGTGCCGTGGGCAAGCAGCTGCTCCCTCCTTTGCCGCTGCCGGGGTTGATTCTTGGGTCCCTCTCCCGCCCCGCCCCGGCCCCGTCCCAGGAACCAGGAGGTGGCTCAGGCCCTATAGTGTTGCCTGGCTTGCAGGCTGCACCGGCATCCCCAGAAGTATGTGGATTCTGGGCCAGGGCCCTACTTGGCCCCCCACCAGGCTCCAGGACACGTGGCGCTGGGAAGCCAGAGGCCTCCTCCCGAGCCCCGGCTTGCGGTTCCGCAGCCTCCCCCTGCCTGCTTCCTGCAGGGGTCTCGGCCAGCCAGGCAGATGGGGCCACCCCACAGCATGAGCCGGTGAGCTGGAGGAACGCGGCCTTTGACGCCCAGACGGGCTGGCACAAAGAACCAGCTCCACCTGCGGTGATGAGGAGGCAGCTGGGACCCTAAGGCCTCAGTCTGCGCCGACTGGTCCTTCATTCACCCATCAGGTTCCCTGTGGCCTTGATCTGGGGTTGGCCCCTGCAGCCGCATGGCCCCGGGGTAGACGCTGCGCTGGCACTGGGCCCCCTTGGGTACCCTTCAGGTAGGGCGGAAGCGAAGGAGGTCAGGGATGCTGGGAGGCCCCAGAATGCCCCAGGAGAGCAAACCACACGGGGTGGCGGGGGGGTGGCTTCCCGAGATGCCCAAGCCGGGTTCGCCACACCCGCCTGCCCCCGGGGGACAGGGCCCCCCGCCCGGTACTCACCGGCTCTGGAGAGGCCTCCCCCCGGCGTGGTGGCAGTCGCCCCCTCTCAGGCGGTGCTCCCCATCTGGAGAGGCCAGCGGCACTAATCAGCTGCCTGGCGTGGTGCGGCCGAGTGGCTGGGGTTTAATTGACACCAGGTGGCCCCTCCCCAGGGGCAGGCTGGGAGGCGGCTCTGCCCGGCAGGGAGGCCAAGCCCCGGGCAGGGGGGCTGCACCCAGGCCTGGCCGGTTCAGGCCTCCCCTGGAGAGGCGAGGGCGGTGAGGCAGCTGCGGGCCGCCCCTCCCCTCCTCTCCTGCCCGCCGCCTCCATAGCACACCCCAGCCCTGCTTCCCTAGGCTCTGACCTTTCTTTCATTTCAGAGACAGCAGGGACAGGAACAGTGTCTGCCCAGGAGGAGGATGGCTCAGGTTTCTCCCTGGCTGGCTGGGGGCAGCCCGGAGTGCACGCCCTGGGTCTGCTGTGGCCAGGCCCGGCTGGCTGGATCCCCAGGAGGGCCACCCACTGTGGTCACAGAGGATCCCCCAAACCACCTTTTATTGAACACTTACTACATGCCAGGCCCTGCACGGTGCCCGCACTGGACTCCGAGAGATGGGTCTTTATGAACTCCACTTTGTTGATGAGGAAACTGAGGCTCAGAGAAGCTAAGCTTCCTCCCTCGGTCACACAGCCCATAGTCAAGGATTTTAACCACCACCTGCAAAGTAGGCCACCATCTTTCAGATGAGGTAACTGGGGAAGCCAGTTCTCAGGGGCGCAAAGCAAAGTGTGGAATTTGGATTTGCCACCAGATGTGTGGCAAAAGCCAAGCCCAGCGCTGAAACATAAGCCTTCTCTCCTGACCCACGTGCAACCCTGCTTATACCAGGGCTCCAAGTGAGCCAGAGCTGGGGTTTAGGGGAAAGAACACTGGATGTGGAGTCAGAAGACCCGTGTTGAACCTGCTGTGTGACTGTGAGCAAGTTACTCGGCCTCTCTGGGCTTTGCTTCGGCTGTGGTGAGCACCAAATAGGATGCCACGTGGAAAGGGCTCTGTGACTGGGACTCGCTGGGCAAGGCTGCGGAGTGCTGAGGTGGTCCCTCTTCTGCCCTAGTAGCCTTTCCCAGGGAACCCCCCCACCCCTGGTGTCTCCCCTTACCTCCAGAGGCAGCAGGACCCGGCAGGTAAGGGCACACACAGTGTCTGTAAGAACAGACCTGGGTCCAAATCCTGGCTCTGTGCCTCATCAAACACATGACCTTCAGAGGTCACTTCTCCGGGTCTCAATTTCTCATCTCCCAAAGGTGCAAAAAGAGCCCTCCCCGCTCCCCGCCCGGACTGTGTGAGGACAAATGAGAAACTGCTCAGCAGCCACCTCTTTATGCAACACTGTTTATCGAGCACCTACTATGTGTGGGTCACTGTTCTGGGGACACCATGGTGGGCAAAACAGAGTCAGTCTGTGTCCTGCTGGTGGAGACAGACAATAAATAAAAGAACACACAAATAAATGTGTGGTTCCTTGTAGTACATCCTTGAGAAACAGAGGTGGCTATTGTTCATGCATTTATTCAACAGAAGAACTCACGCACCTACTATGTGCCAGATACTGTTATGAGCACTGGGCAATGTAGCAGTGAGCAGTGTGGATAGGTCCCTGTACAGAGGAAGCTGGCATATTCTAAAAATTAACCATGACAATATGGAGCGATAATAATTATTATAATAGCATTCTCACGCAGGACAGGACCCCCACCCCCACCCCTTGTGCCTTGGTTTCCTTACTGGTAGAATAACATGCTTGTCTGCTGGGTTTGCCCCTTGGGGAGCTCCCAAGGTACAGTGTGGGATTCCAGAACATTCCTAGGTCTAATCCTCAGTGAGACTCATGGGCTCCTTTTGGTCTGACTTATGGGCACCGTGGCAGGCAGCTCATCCCCCTGGCCCAGACCCAGACCCCACGTGGGTTGAGAGGAGCTGAGCCCGTGACTCAGCCTGCCTGTCTTGTCAAGCTGAGAAGGGAGCAGGCAGCTGGCTGGGTTGTCAGCCATGGGGCCGTCATGAGCCAGACGTGAGGCAGGTGCCCAGGGTACAGACTGGACCCTCAGGATGGCAAGGGAAGGGCTCTGAGCTCAGAGGACTGCACCCCGGCCCCTGGCGGTGTGTGTCACTTGTGAAGAGAATATTCTAGTACAAAGCAGTGAGAAATCATGGAGTGGACTGTCTTGTGAGTGAGTGAGCTCCCTGTCAGTCAAAGTGTTCCAGCTGGATGTTGTAAAGGGGACTCCAGAAACTGGGAGAGGGTTCTGGAAAAGCGAGTTGATTTCTATGCCTCCTTCAGGCCTAATTTTGGACATCACCTTCTCCTGGAAGCTTTTTCTGGGACCATCTCCCACCCAGGCAGGTGCTTCCTCTGAGCTCCCACGCCCCGGGCTTTTCCCCCCGCCCCCTGGCACTTACCTCCCAGTGCCAAAACTGCCTGTTCACTTGCCCAGTTAAGCCACAAGACTGAGCTCCAGCTTCTCTGTCTCGTCCACCCTGTTATAAAGCCAGAGCCTATGCACTGAGCAGCTCGTCCCCTGTCTGGGCTCTCTCAGCTGGCTGTCACCGGGCTTCTGGGCCTGCTCCGTGCCTTCTTGCAGACTGCAGGGACTGGCAAATAGTAGGTCTATAGAGCAGTGCCATCCGGTAGAGATTCACTGTGAGCCACAGACCTAGCCATAAATTTTCTAGTAGCCGCATTAAAAAGGTAAAAAGCAACAGGTGAAATTGATTATAAAGTACTTTACTTAGGGGCGCCTGGGCGGCACAGTCGGTTAAGCATCTGACTCGTGATTTGGGCTCAGGTCATGATCTCAGGGTCGTGAGATCGAGCCCCGAGTCGGGCTCTGTACTCAGTCTGCTTGAGATTCTCTCCTTCTGCCTGTTCCCTCGTGTGCTCTCTCTCTCTCAAAAGAATAAATAAATAAAATAAAATCTTTAAAAAAATAAAGTACTTTAACCCAATAGGTCAAAAATGATCATGTCAATGTGTAATCAATATAAAAAATTTTTAATGAGATATTTTACGTTCTTTCTGATTTTTTTGAACATCTTAGAAATCTGGTGGGTATTTCACACTTACATCTCCATTTAGACTTTCCACATTTCAAGGTCTCAATAGCCACATGTGACCAGAGGTTCCTGCATTGGGCAGGTCTGGAAAGTTTGGTTGACTGAGCAAATGAGGATAGGCGGTAGGATATTCTCAGCTCAGTGGGTGAGGTGTCCCTGAGCCCATAGATCCTGTGGGTTGCCCTGCTATTCTTTTTTTCATTACTCATCTCTCTCTTTTGCTTGGCTGGGGACTCCTTTATGTTCTGTCTTTCTGTCTTTGAAGCCCAGCCCAGTGCTGAGCTGGAAGTGCACCAGCTCTTCCAGAACTCTCTCCCAATTTCTGGAATCCCCTTTATAATAACCCGTTGGAACACTTTGACAGGGAGCTCATTCACTCACGAGGCAGTTTGCTTCATGATTTCTTACTGCTTCTTACTAGAATATTCTCTTTACTACTGCCAATGGATCACCCAGTGGTCTGAGCGCCAATCCTGGCTTGGCCACATAGTTGCATGACTCTGAGCCTCAGATTTTCAGATTTTACTTGATTAAGTAGATTTAAATTTAAAAAGCTATATGGT
This sequence comes from Callorhinus ursinus, assembly GCF_003265705.2. Classification (NCBI taxonomy): domain Eukaryota; kingdom Metazoa; phylum Chordata; class Mammalia; order Carnivora; family Otariidae; genus Callorhinus; species Callorhinus ursinus. The sequence continues at coordinate 4,690,685 of NW_027397103.1, read as the reverse complement.
GGCTACTGGCCATCGTACCAGAGAGCACAGCTTCCCAGTGTCATGCGAGAAGTGAGGATAAAGCACAGAGCAGGACTTCCCCACCTGGTGCCTTGTGTGTCCATAAAGATTGTGGAGGCCCCTCTTGAGTAATCATGAATCCTGACGGTGAGTGTAAGGAAATCACCCAAGGCTGGGAAAGAAGCATCTGAGGGGGTTAAGGATGCAGAGGGGCAAAAAAAAAAAACAAACAAAAAAAACCCTCAACTCTCAGAAGAGCCTCCTCTCCCAGCATGTTGGGAGGTGACAAGGTCCTTCCAGCAAAGGCCTTGAGTCTTAAAAGTCAACTGTTGATGAAACAATGAGAAGAGAAAGATGGACCAGGTGGCCCACAGACCTGGGGGACGTGGAGGCTGCAGGATTGTTTACACTGTGAAAAATGGAGATAAAGAGATGCATTGGAAATAGCAATGACCTCTGTCTGGGTGGCTTATCATAAAATTGCCCACCATAGCTACTGGGTATCCGGTTTACTATGTGCCTGGCTCTGCGGTAAGTGGTTTACACGTATTATCTCACTTAATGTTCACAACGACACTCCGGCAGAGAGACTGCTATTATCTCCATGATACGAATGAATGGTGAAACGGAAACTCAGAGAGGTCAAGCAATCGGCCCAAAGTCACACAGCTAAGTGAGCGACAGAGCTGGGATTCCAACGTTAAGTTTGGCTGATCATGAAGTGAAGCTCTTGCTCTTTCTCCACAGTGTGTTACTGTTCTCCTGTCCAACTCTCTTTACGTTTCTATAGATTCTCAGTAACTTTGCATCAATCTTGACATCATCTTATAGGATGAATTCCTATAAGGTCATGTCATACCCCCATTTGGCAAGGATGAAAAAATTGAGCCGCCAATAGGCTCAACAACTTACCTAATAAAATATTAGTTTAAGGGCATCTTTAATGAAACTGTCTCAGGAATCGTTTTGTACAATTTTCTTTTATATTTAAAAATAAATCCTTAGTCATATTTTGCTCTGTTTAGATCTTTCTAATTTACTTAGAAGGTAATTGTCTCCATCTTCTTGGCTCTGGATGTTTTGCAATAAATACCTCTTTGCAAGAAGAAATGACATTAAGACCTGACTTGTTATCACATGGATCTTGAGCAGAGTTCTGGGCTACAGATCAGGTCGTTCAAGTTTGTTTGGTTTGCAAGTGTTGAAAACGATTCGAACTGAGCTTTGGAGGAAAAGAAGAGGAAGGGGGAGAATTGATTAGAATAGAGAGCATTTGGAGAGTCCAAGGAATCAAGTAAATGCAGAAGCCCTCTGTTTGGGGGGCGGTGTCAGCAAGGAGAAATTCTCAGACCTTTGAGCGACAGACTTAGCTCCTAATACTACCCAAGCCCCCCTGCAAATCCCAGGTCAGAATTCTAAATTCCCAGGATCAGCCCAGCATGCATGGGTCACGTGTCTACCCCCTGAACCAATCAGGTTTGGTGGACGGGCAGACTCATGCAAGGCTGTCTTAGAAGGGGTTGCTGGGGATGCATATACCTGTAGGGTGGAGGGAAGGTGGGCAGCCAGGCTACTAGGAGAGCAAAAGAGGGACTCTGACATCTGGGAAAGAACCTTCCCAAACCCAGTCCACTGTGGCTGGATGTCCTTTCACTGTTCCATGCTGAACAGACTTGTCTCCTCCTTCCCTAGAGAGTGCTGACAATTTTGTAATGCAGGAGTCAGCAATTTCTGTAAAGGGCCAGATAGTAAATATTTTTGGCTTCACAAGACCATACCTTGGGCATGGCTGTGTTCCAATAAAACATTATTTATGGATGCTGAAATTTGAATTCTATGTATGTCTTGGAATATTCTTCTGATTTTCCTCAACCATTTAAAATATGAGTCAGTCTGTACAGAAATAATTGGCAGGTCAGATGGAGCTTGGGGGCTGAAGTTTGCCAACCCCCGCTGTAATGAAAAACAGCATTAAGTCCTTTGATCTAAATTTTTACTTTGAGGTAGAGAAATCAGCAATGGAAGCAAATATCACTTCAAATATGTCGCAAGTGAAAACTAAATCAGCCTTAAAAGGACTTAATTTCATATTTAATAAAGTAATTGCAAATGGCATCAGTGATATTGGTCAATCTACCCCTCCCCCTGGGTCAGTGTCCAGAGACATCACTCAGCTGTGTTTCCTATCTGCATCCTTGTCAAAGTGGCGTCAGCAATGAGCAAATTCTGGTTTCCTGAAGAACTTCTGGCTGTCGTTCCTTAAGTTACTTAAGATCTGGCTTTTCTTTCTTTAAAAAGATCTCCCAGGGATTGGAGAGTGTCACATAGAACAAAGAGCCAGGATGGAGCTGGACTAGAACATAGCAGGCCTGCTGCCTACCCTGTCCCCACCAAGCCTGACCCCGCAGTCATGCTGCTGGTATGGAATCAGATGTTAATTAAAAAAAAAAAAAAAAAGAGGAAGAAAAATTTTAAAAAAATCAAAATCCTCAGATGTTTCGTTGGAGGTGTTGAAGCTCCATTCTTTCTGAATGAAAGTCAGAGGGGAGGGAGCCTGGTGCTAGAGGGGATTTGGTACCAGAGCCTCAAGCTCCAGCCCCTGTCACCCTGGCAGGAGTGGGGAGGGGGTTGGGGAAGGCTGGGTCTGCTGGTTCCAGCTGAGATCCCAGGTGTGTCGGGACTCCATAGTCGGTCTTTCTTGTACCAAACTGATCTCTTGGGTTTCTGGTCTGGGGAGAGCTGCTACAAACCCCAAAGACACATATGTTCCATTAGCAATGTGAGAACAATGGCAAGTATCAGCCTTTCTTGAATTAGGAGCTAGGCTCCCTGCTAAATGGTTCACATAGACCTCTCCCTATAGTCTTCACCTCCAGCTAGGAAGGTCGGTGCGATTTTTAGGGCGCATATCCCTATATGACGCCTGAGGATACGAGAGCTCGGAAATTGCAAAAGGTCTTAGTTTGGGTTCTCCCGGAGCCTGAGATGAAGAGCCACGTGCAAACCATGCATTAAGGAAGTGTTCTCAGGGGAGATGGGTAAGGGAGGGGCAAGTGAGGAGCTATTTCAGGGGAGGTCCCAGCCCCAGTGTGACACTGCGGGGCGGAGGGGCTGGAGTGTAAGGTGCACCTCAGGGGTCACCCTCCTTCAAGGGTTCCAACTGACTTCTACACCATCAGTCACCGCTAAGGGCTGCCCTGGAAGGATGTGGAAGCATCTACAGCACCCCAAGGATATTCTTCCCAAGAAGTCACAGGAACAGCCTTAGAAGCAAAGGCACATGGAGGGGGGGAGGGGCACACAGAACTGCAGCTACTCAGGGCCATGGTTCCTGCGTGGAAGAGCCGGGTTCAAAGCCCCGGCTTCCAACTCCAGAGCTTGGAACTTTAACATGAAGCTGGTGCGCCCCCCACCTCTTCCAAACACTCGTATATGCCTTGTATATGGACTCCTGCTGGTCTGTGTCACAGTGTTCACAGGGCTTTGGAGAAATGAGACAAATGCAAGTGTATTTGAATTTTTATTTCTCAAATTATGGTCGCCCTATTTTTTTTGTAATAAGCTAGCCTTTCTTTTATAAAACAATGGTGATAGTAAGTTACAGAAATCGTATTTGTGTTTTGTTTTGTTTTGTTTCTTTTTTTTTTTTGACGAGTTTACTTGGTAAAACAAAAAGCTGAGACAATATATCAATTTCCCTAAAGTTCTTTTTCCCTTTTCATTTAATGGTCCAGGGCACATGAACCATCAGGGTCCAAGAATACACTTTGAATTTTTTCAATGGCTGAGAGCAGTGTTTCTCAAAGCATTCCATGCCACATGAATCCTCTAAGATACAGTGAATTAAAGGTTCCGGGGACAGATTAGTTGGGAAACCTATATTCTCTAGCCCCCTCTGGGAGAGTTTATTAGGTACATGAGCATATTAAAGGCTCTGACAAGTCCTGCAGCAAAGAAATGTACTTAACTTAGTTTTACCCAGTGCCGTTTTGTTTTTTGATCACACCCATTAACCTGCCACGAACATATTTCAGGAAAATTCCATATACTGGCTAAAGCCACTGTTCCTGGGGCCCAAGAATGTGTTTTTCCTTGTTTGGCTCTTTAGCAGCTGAGGTGGCATTTCACATGTGCGTAAACCCCCAGGAGAGCCTCCCGAGTTATAAATGGTGCAGGGGAAACAATGACCCAATTGTCAGACATCATGGTGATTTAGAGCCCTTGGAAGGGCAGGGACATTTATGACATGGCATAGAGCTGGATGCAGGCACGTCCCAGCCTGCCTGTTTGCTTGCAGCCCCAGAACCAGTAGCCCACTCCAGGAGCAATGATCCTGGATTGTTCAGACAAGCCGTGACCTTCAGGCATGTCTTAGCAACACAAATGCAGAAGTCAAATAAGGCTTGCAGGTATCCAGCCACAACCAGAGGGAAGGGGTGGGGTGAGGGAGTGGCGGGACCAAGGGGTGTGTGGGCATGTGGATGAGCAGTGGGAATTTGAGCGTTCTGAAAGTGGGTGAGTGCAGTTGTGTGTGTGTGTGTGTGTGTGTGTGTGTGCGCGCGCGTGTGTGTGGTTGTGCCCTCATGTGAACCTGCAGAGGTCAGCTCTGGCAGGTAAAGCAGGGGCTTGGGGGGGTACACCCCTGGAACCTGTAAGCTGTGAGAAGAGAGTGTAAGCCAGAGGCTAGAGCCCCCTCTTTGGCTCATCAGGCCCAGCCCCCACACCTCATCCTGGCAATCGAGACCCTGCACACAGGTCCCTCATCCAAGTCCCAACCCTGTTTCCCAGAACGTCCCAAACTAAAACACACCCCGAGGGCTTACCCTGTGCTAAATACTTTGAGTATTTTATGCCATGTCACTGAGTCATGAAGGAGACACTGTTGAGATGTCCATTTCACAGATGAGCAGATGGAGGCTCCAAGGGACGAAGTGACTTCCCCAAGGTCGCATAGCTGCTAAGTGGTTTATAGCCCAGACTCAAACGCAAATCCAGGGCTTACCCACCTGCCTATGCATCAGGATGCTCCTGGCTCAGGGAGACCTGCCTGGGGGGGTGGCAGACTCCCTGAATTAACATCCTTAGTTTGTTGCTCTCCCAGTGTGATTGTGCAAACAATCAGAGAACCGGGCTCCGCTCTCTGGGGGGCCCTTCTGGCTGCGCAACCTTGAACTATCACCTCCCAGCACCTCCCCGATTCAGCTTTCACAACTACAGAACAGGGATCGGAATTGCCACCTCCATGGGCCGTGTCGTAGCAGGTTGATGTCTGAATGAATGACCGTTAGTGCACGGATTTGTGGCATCCCCGACACTCCACCTGCCACGCGGCAAGTGTTCAGTAACTATTACTTGACTTCGCATCTGTCCCTTAGCGATTCCTATAACTTCTCTGGCCCCATCTGCCACATGAAAGTGGCTGAATTGCCTTTTTCTGGGAAAGCTTTCCTAATTGCTCCCCCTTAGACCCAGCCAGCGACCTCTCCCTGCCCTACACCTAGCAACATTTATAGCAGGGTTTCTTAACCTCGGCACCACTGACATTTTGGGCTGGGTAATTCTGTGTCCGTGGGGGAGGGGGGCTCTGTCCTGTGCATTTCGGGATGTTGAGCAGCATCCCTGGCCTCTAGCTACCATGCTGGTAACATCCTCCACTGGGGCACGGCCAAATGTCCCCGGGGGCGCACTGCCCCTGGTGGAGAACCAATGATTCATGGCAATCGCTTGAATTCATTGCAAACTGTGTTTCTTGGAGCCCATCCAGCACTGCAAGTCAGAACACCGGCCCCAGATTCCAGTTGTCTGGGTTTGGAACCTGGCTCCACGCTTACCATTGTACAATTTAGGGCAAGTCACTTAGCCTCTCTGAACCTCAGTTTCCTTCATCTGTATAAGGGGGACAATGAAGTATTTGCTTCAGAGGACCATGGTGATGATTAAATGAGATGCCAAGTGTAACTTGCTTAACATTGTGTCTGGGAACAAGCTGGTGGGAGGTGGGAGATAAGGGTGGGCTCTGGAGGGTCTCGACTGGGGCAAAGGTGAGGAGGAGCCCCGGGGCCAGCAGGGTCTGAGAGCCCTTGTCCCTGCCACCTGGGTAACTGGGTGGCCTCCTCTGTGCCTTGCTTCTGGCTCCCAGGTACTTCCCCTGTAGCGGGTACACGGAGGTTAATGAGCTGTTCAGTTCCGCTGACTTGCAAGGCCTCCCTCACTCAGTTCAACACCTGCTGTGCCTGATTAATGGTGACCCTGCGGCCACAGAGGACCACAAGCCGGAACTGGGACAATCAATTAGTTCCAGGCCCCAGGGAAGACTCTGGCCCCTTCTCTTCTGCTTGAAATAGGAGTAATGAGAATGGAAAGTTCTGGTCTTGTCCCACACCTCCTCCCCAAGTCAACGCTGTCCCAGAGCTAAGTGTCAGATCTGGGCTTGAAATAAGTAATGTCTATTGGTTATTGATGCCAGGAATGGTGTGAAGTGTTTTACCCGCTTTCAATTCCAAGCACAGTTGTCTGAAGTGAGAGCAATCCATTATCCCAATTTCACAAGTAAACCAGGGCTCGGAGAGTTGGCATCCCTGTCCAGCCAGCTCACACAGCTGGTGTGAGTACAGGCCAGGACTGAAGCTCAGATGCTGCATGAGACTCTGACTTTCTGGAGTCTCAGTTTCCCCATCTGTAAAAACGGGGCCCCTCATACCCACCTCCCTATTTGATTGTGGTGAGTGGGAGGAAATCATGCTCGTGAAGGTGGGTTGACAAGGTTAGAGTGTTAGAGCCCAAGTCAGGGTTGTCCTCTGCTTCCTTCTGCTGTTGGATGAGTTGAATATTCCCTGCCTCACTGGCTGGTTTTATAGATCAGAAGAGATCTTGTTTCATAGAAGCACTTTGTAAAGTGGGCTCTAGTCATCAGTGTACCTGGGAGCTGCTGCGCTGAGTGTGTCCTCAAGAGAGCATGAGCTTTGGGTTCTTGCCTTGGGTTGGGTCAGTTACTTCATCCCCCTGCACCCAGCTTCCTCATCTGTCAAATGGAATTGGGCGGTTGTAGGGGTTAGTGAGACAATGCTAAGTACTTTCTGGGTTGGGTACGGAGCAGGTGGTCAACACGCAGAGCCATACTTGTGTGTGCTTATGTACGTGTGTGTGGATTTATTAATCATACCATATTACCCCTAGGGAGAAAACTCATCTGGCTGCCTGGAATAATACTTGGCCAGGCTATGATAATTTGCATTACTGTTCAGCAAACACTTCCCTCCCCTTCCTGGTCTGGGTGAAGTTTACAGCTCTATCCTGTTGAAAGCCTGGGTCAGGGGCACTTGGGTGGCTCAGTCTGCTGAGCATCTGACTCTTGATTTCAGCTCAGGTCATGATCTCAGGGTTGTGAGATTGAGCCCCACATCGGGCTCTGCGTTCAGTGCGGAGTCTGCTTGAGTTTCTCCCTCTTCCTCTGCCCCTCCCTCTGCTCAAGCATATGTGCTCTCTCTCTCTCTCAAATAAACAAACAAACAAATAAATAAAAAGAAAGCCTGGGTCATATGACTTGCTTTGGCCATGGAATATCAGTGAATGCAATTTGAGTAGATGCTTTGAATGTATTTGTGCAGTTTGGCTTGGCTCTTCAGATCTGGTGATCACCTATAGGATAAGCATGCCCTAGGAAGCTTCTCCTTCAGGGAGACATGTGAAGCAAACTTGAAGTTGACAAGAAGCCTAAAGGGGAGACTTGGTTAAACCAGCCAAAACCTACAAACCCAGGAGCTTGAGAATAAATGCTAATTGTTGTAAACCACGGAGTTTTGGAAAAATTTGTTACGCACCGTTATTGTGGCAAGAGCTGACTGATACACTGGCCAATGTCACATCTCAAGATTTCTTCCATACAACAAACAACAACAGAATTCACACCTGTTTTGGCGGCAGTGTGATGCAGTAATTCTCAAATTCTTTATTGGCATAAATAATTCAGACAATTGGATTTTCACTAAACATTGCACTAAACACAAGAAACAATAGGCTTGCCGGCTCAGAGGCTCACAACCTGTCCAACAGCCCAAGTTAGAAATACTTTTTTGAGAAGTGTAGAAAACTTTATAAATGATTCTGTACAAATATACACAGTGGACTCTCCATCCATCTGGCCTTCTTTTCCTGGATGCATCTGAATCAACTGTTCTTTCCCAGCATCGAGACGTTGGCAATGAGTAAGAGAGAGACGGAGACCGAGACAGACAAAGATAAAAAAGGAAGAGAAGAAGTGGCCCCAAAAGGAAAACATGAAACCAACTTCTTATATTAACTCATTCTGCAACAGTCAACACAAACACAGAGAAAACAATTTGGACCGTTGGTCCATGTCAGTCTGTACAAGAATTCATCTTTATATATATATATGTATATATATATATAATATATATATGTATAATATTTATAGGTATATATACTTTTTGTATAGAAAAGGTAACAGCGTAATTTACATAGCAAGAAAGCTTTTTACAATTGAGACTTTTCCTAAGGTCAATAACTTTGAGAGTAATCAACCGAATGAATCATGCGGTAAAGTTCATGGAGTGGACCCCAGTGCAAGATCAAAGCACAGGGAGAGAGAAACAAGCTCAGGGTGGGACTCGATGGCCCAAGTTTGGGGCACTCAGCACATGTGACCAGACTCATCCGGCCCCAGTGAATGCCCTTGGCCTCCATCTTGGGGCCTTGGAGGGGACTGGTCTTGCCAGGGGCTCTCCAGCTTTCTAAGTTTGAACCTCTCCCTGATGCATGCTGACCCCATAGCAGCTGAAGGGTGTCTTTATGAATCTTGGGTCCCCCTCCCCATGTCCACCAGCGCACCAGCCCCTAAGAAAATGGATGACACCCACCACCTCTCCATTCCAATCCTCCATTTTTTTTCTGGAACATTTCCCTAGAGGTGGAATTCCTGGGGACGTTTTGATTGGGCCAGTGAGAAGAGAAGCCACATTTACTGAGCACCTACTGTGTGCCAGGTATTGTGCAATTCTATTGACATTCATTATTTCATTTACTCCCTCCAGTAACCTTGAGGGTTAGGGATATACTAAGTGCTAGCAGGCTGCATGAAGCTAAGAAAAATCCAAGGAACGCTTTGGGAGAACTGCCGGCACTGAGAAATTGATGGTGAGGTCATTATCCACAAGAGGGGATGGCTTAAGAAATGCACGTTGAGTCAAGCTGAAGCAGGTAAACCTGATAATTTACAGCAACCACACACACACCATGGTAGTCCTATGGTCAGCAAAGAAACTGTTTCCTATCCTTCAAACTCTGACATACATTTATAAGGACCGTGGGACACAATATCCCACCAAGAGGGCACATTTCCACATTTTATGCTGTATTACAGACCTGGCCTGTGGCCCACTCTGATCCCTAGGTCTTCTTCAGCTACTCTGTAACAAACCAGTATTTTGCCCATCACAGTTGTCATGGTTAGTTGGAAACCCTTAGAGTGGGGTCTTTCCATCAGTAAATTTCCATGTTCACGCACGTCCTTGACCTCAACGCTCCAGCGGCCTATGCCACAGAGTGACATAAACTCTCCATGAAAAAGGCCATGGTGAGACAGCTTTCTGGTATGGCAAGACAGATGTGTGGGCCTCAGAGAGATCAGAGACACAGGTCACAAGAGGAGGTAGGAAGGATTATGAAGCAGAAGCAAAGACAGGGAAGGAAATGCTTTAGAGGGAGGGCTGATCACCAACCCATCCACAGCACAGATACTCGCGGTTTGAAGAACCCAGTGAAGGGGTCCTAAGACACGGACGATGTGTGCAGGCAGCAGGGACGCAGAGGGAGGCCTGCAGGGCCAGACAGAGCTGCAGAGAGGATCTGAGGCTGCCTAAGTATGACCTGATTCTAGTAAACACAAAACCCTCCTGGGACATCATCTTCTCCAGGACCCTAAGGCCAATTGCCAGGACAAAGACATGGCAGGAGAAGGTGAGATCTCTAAGTCTGAGCCAGGGCACCTTGTATTTGGGGATGGAGTCTCCCAGGACCTGACACCATGCTTGGGGGAAAAGCAGGTGAGAACAGAACAAGTGCCCAGGGTCGGGCTTTCAACAAATCATGATCTTGCCTCCGCACATGGGCTGTTCCTTCTACCCGACACACTGTTCCCTACCTCCCACTCCTCTACTCAAATCTCAAGACAAGGTGCAGAAGTCCCCTCCTCTGAGAACGCTTCCTCGCAGGTCCCTGTTGGGGTTGGGGGCTCCTCTGGGGTCTCAGGATCTCTCTCAGGACCTGTCTCTCTCCTCCTCTAGACTCAGGGGTTCCCTGGAGGCCGGCACCCCTCTTCTTTCCCATTTTCCCAGGAGGCACTTAATAAATACTTGTTGAATGAATATATGACATGCAGTCTCGGACTGAAGGCATTAGGGTTGCTTGGTGCTGGGGTCAGTGAAGGGTGCAGTGAGCGTGGCTGGGGACACAAGCCTTGGAAATATGGGGAAGATTGTTCTAGAAGCTTTCAGCAGCTCAAATGGTGGCACTTAAAATCCACCAATAGGCCAAAAAGTTGGAGCTTCGGGGGTGCTAGAGGAACATGATGTAGCAGTAGTTCCCCGTGGATCTCCCTCCATGGGGAGCAAGGGCGCTCAGCTGAACCACAGCTCGGCAGTGGGTGTCGGACCCACTCGGGTGACCGGATGCCTGACGTTCCGCCATTTGGGCTTCTGGCCGCTGTGCGCCCAGGCCTGGGGCTTTCGGAGGATTTATTCCTGACAGCAAGGTTGGGAAGCGCGTGTGGGGGCAGGGAGAGGAATAATCTACAGCACTCCCTCGGGCAGGGAGCACAGGGGCCCCAGGGAAGGGCTGCTTAATAAGGGGGAGGAAGGAGCCAGAGAAGACGTTGTGCATCTCACAGTTGTGCTTAGGCCGGGCCCCAGGCAGCCCGTGTTGGCCATGCCCGTCCTCAGCGCCTGCTCCAGCCAGGCACTGCCCAGCTGCCTGCCCAGGATTTGCAGGGCGCTGCCCAGCGCTCCGTAGGAGGCTGCTTGGAAGGCCAGCAGGCCAGGGTGGGAGGCTTGCTGTGGCTGGACCAGTCCGTGAGGGTGGCCTGGTGTCTACACTGTAGCTACATAGCAGTTACTTGAACTTACACGAGTTCATATGTACCCATTTTATTATTATTATTATTATTATTATTATTATTAGCAACACAGATAGAAAAATAAACAAAGGAAAATGGCTACAATCTTGGATGACCAATGCATTGCATTAATTGTCCAAGACACACTGAAGCGGCCACTGCCCCCAAGCCGGGCAGGGCAGGGGTGGGGAGAGGTCGGACCCCCCGCAGGGAACAGGACCCCAATCGACTCCGCATCCTTCTTGGAAGGTGCTTGGCTAAGTATCCCCAGCTCACCAAGACAGGTTTCCCAGCCCCGGTCCTTTTGCCATGCCTGGCTGCCCTGCTTCCCCAGTCCTGGGATCACTGGAGTCGGTGGGATCGGATTCTAGCGGTAGAGCCACAGGCCCCACAGAGCCCGACCACACCCACTGCCTGCCGCCATGCCCCCATCAGCCATGTGGGACAGGATCCAACTGCCACCTCTCACCCACACCATCCCATTTTACTGCTTATTCTCCACCAGAGCCAGCTGTGTTAACTCTCTCCTCAACAGTGAAGTAGGGGATTGGAAGGAGGCTGGCATATCTGGGGACTCTCCTTCCCCGGGGAAGACAGAGGGGACTTCCCTGAGTGGCCCCCGAGAGCAGCACTAGGGCAGCCTGAGGCCAAGGTCAAGGAGAGGAGCCAGCTTCCTCGAAGGACCATGGGAGGATGGAGTGGACCACCATGGAAGAAAGGGGGGAGAGCCTGAGGGTCACTTCCTACCCCATGAGCTGGGGTTTCACGCCTGTCTTGTCCGTGTAGATGGGGAATGGCCAGTCAACGTCCTCCCTCCCTAGGCAGCCTTCAAACCACTGAAGATGCTAAATGTTCCTCTTAAAACCCATTTCTGTGCCATCGTCACTTGAGGATCTTCCTCCTTGAGTTTTCCTGTTTCCCTCTGTCCGATTTCCTTTTTCTCCGCAAGGCTACAGATGGCCACAAGCTGGATCTGGACCCCAGTGATCTGGGCAGGAGACAGTACACTCAAGACCTCACGCCTTGGCTCAAACCAGTGAAGATCAGATGGCGACACAGTACTCCTGAAACCCCCTGGTGCTTTGCCATTGCCCTCAAAAGACCTTCGAGACCCTCCCCAGCCTGGATGCTCCAACTCTCGGGCCTCCAGTGCCCAGTGCAGTTCATCCCCTGTCCACCCTGCTCACTGGCCATGGCCTCCATCTTCCCCTGGGGTCTCTGTGTTTGCTGCTGCTTCTGTCGAGAATGGTGGTTCTCAACAAGGGGTGATTCCACCCCCTACCCTGCCCCCCCAGGGGACATGTGGCAATGTCTGGAGACATCTTTGGTTGTCACAACTTGGGGGTGGCAGGAAAGGGAGGGTGCCATGGGCATCTGGTGTGGAGAGGCCAGGGATGGCTGCTCGACATCTTGCCATGCACAGGACAGCCCCCGCCACGACAAATGGTCCCCAATATCATCAGTGCCGTATTTGAGAGACCCCGGCCTAAAAGGATCATGCCTTCCTCTTTCCCCTTCTTGAGAGCTCCACTCAAATGTCACCTCCTCATAAAGACCATTGCACCTGCTTCCTCCACAGCAGAACCGCCCCCCCCCATCTCCTGTTACTGGCCTGCTGTTGGTTTTCCTTCCCTAAGCCTCCGTGAGCTGTGATTCATATATTGTGGGCGGCTCCTTGTCCATCTCCCCTGCTGGACTCTAAGCTCTTTGTTTCACTCATTGCTGAACGCCCAGGGTCCAAGATGTAGTAGATGCTCAATAAATAACCCATCGAATACACGGCCAATGACAAAATAAGCCCGCTGCATTCCGAACTGACCTGGATGTTGGCATCTGCATGAGGATGCAAAGACCCCTCTCCCCCATTCACCAGCTCATCACTTAGCACTCCGGAAAGGCCTCTCCATCTATTGTCTGCCTGTGTTTCTTCCTGCTATCCGAGCCCCAGGCTTTCCAAAATCCTCACTCTAGCTCTGGAAGTCAGGGTATTTTTAAACGAGAAGAACTAGCCAAGCTGGTGGTTTTTCTTTTTTCCTTTTTTTTCCTTAAGTGGTGAAAAAGAAAAACTAAGATTTGTTTTTAATCATTAGACTTTCAAATCTAAGAAGGCACGATGCAAATAGCACGTTGGCATAAACAATTGTTGCCCGCTCAATGGAGGGAGGGAGCCTTTCTTCTGAGCTAATTTAAGCTGAATACATGGCAGCTATTTTTCGTCCCTACTATTGTGTGACTTTCTCCTCAGCTCACGGGCCAGGCCGGGGGAGATGTTATCTGGCAGGAGGTGGTGGTGGTGGAGGATAAGGGGAGGAAGGAAGCTAAGAGGCAGCAGACGGAAAGTACTCTCAGCTGCTTATTAGAGGCAATTCAAGAGCTCAGGAGTAGAGCTGGTGGTCCACTAGGACCCCCAGGGAATTCCACCTGGGTGAAAATTTGATTTTGAGCCTTCCTTGCAAGGAAGGAACCAAAAGTAACTGGAGTCAGGTTCCTTTTCCTCACCCTCCCTATGCAACATTCCTTAATTCAGAGATGTCCAGATTGAAGCACAGAAACTTTTACAAGGGGCTCCAAGAACAGTCCTTCCTGCTCCCCTGCCTAATACCACACACGTACACACAAACTATATTTCCTTAAGGCCCCCAGGCCTTCCAGCCCAGCTGTTATGTGGTTGGAGGCAGCATTCAGGCCTCGAGGAGAAGCCATTCTCTGGAAGATAAATGATGTCTCTCCAAGCAGGCAGATTACCAAATAGGATCATACCCTGGGTCTTAAGGACAGAATCTTTCTTTCTGCATTTTCCAAATTTCCAGACTGAAAATAAACTACCCACGTCCCCATCCAGTGGTACCTCTGATGCCCTGAGGCTGCATCTGTGCTCAGCAGAAAGGTGTGCTGTGATTGATTAGTAATGTCTGCCAAGAGTACAGGAGGGGACAACAGTGGCAGAAATGGCACCTATTTGTCCTCATTGGACTAGATCACTCTTCCAGATCTTCTAGCTATAGATCATTCTAGATATTCATCCCAATAACGTAGCTGAGATAAAAATTCTGGTGAAGACCTAGCTGGTGCCCCTGAGGGCATGACTTATCTATTATTTCCACATTGGTCATCAAGCCGTGGTATGTTGGGACAGTCACCCCCACACAGAAGATTTGACCCCTCCATTGAAAGACACAATTAGCCAGAGTTTTCTACTTTGTGGCATCCTTGTGCATGGAACCACTCTCCACATGCATGGAACTGGGGTCTCCCATCAGCAGGTCTGGGCAGAGCATGTGGGGTGGTGGGGGCAAAGTTTACTGGGGGTCAGCATTTCCTACCAGTATGGAATGGAAAAGCAGGAGCATCTGGTGACCAGTGGCCATCCCCAGCCTCATCTCTCTGCCCAGATACATCTCGTTCACCTTCCAGGTTCATCATTCACAGTGCCAGCCTCCCGGGGAGGCAAACTCTGAGCAGGTGGTCTGTAAATACTGGTTGGTGATCAGCTGCTCTTTTCTGTGGACCAGCACATTGGCCTTTGCTCTCAAAGGACTGTGCAAGATATCAAGTCAAACTCACAGAGATTAATCTTGTTGTGGATTCAGAAACCAGCCTGGGAAAGCTTGGGAAGAGCAGCCTGCTGTCAGCCTTTTTAAAAGATTTTAACCACACAGTAGTGTGGTTAAATGCTCTGATAAGTCCTGCAACCAAAAAAAAAATTTAATCTTGGTTTGCCTAAGCATTTCCAAAGCATGTTTGTCCCAGGACCCTTCTGATAATGCAACATTATTTTCATCTAGTCTGCTATGCTATTAAAGGTCTATGGAACATGTTTGGTAAACTGGGCCTAACCTAGATCAGGCAAGCTCCAGGCAAAGCCCATTTCCTCCAGCTTGGTCCTCAATAGAAGGACAGCAACCATCTCAACTCCATGGAGATGAATCCTTCGTATTCATGGTGTTAGGGAAAGGGGCTGTGTGATCTCTACGAGCAGGAAGGAAGGAGCCATTCCCACCCCTGAGAGGGAGGAGCACTCACTGGTGAGTTTCTGGGGACAGGGGATCACAGTTAAACATCCAGTCCAGTATGAGAGAGGCAGAGGGCCGGGCTGACGGTGCAGGCTGCTTGCAGCAGGGGAGCTGGAAGGACCCAGGAGAGCAGCTTTGTCAACCCAGACGCACATTTCCTGGAAACCCGGGCTGTTGCTGGCAGCCTGTTGGTGTTCCCAGACTGAGAGCTTCCATGCAAACTCCTCCAGGGGTCCCCACCCTCTCCTGTACCCTCCTTCAACCACGTCCTGCTTTCTCTCCCTCTCTCCTGCTTACAAGCTACACATGACCACAGAGGCTGGTACAGTAACCTCCCAGGGGGGCAGTGGGGCATAAACCACTCAAACGGGGGTGGGTTCCCAGGAACGCATGAGGCCAAAGACTCATATTTAAAATGTTGTCTCTACCTCTTAATAGGCTGGCTTGCATTTCCCGCAGTTTCTTCACCTATGAAATGGGGATAATGGTACGTATTTCCCAGGACTGTTGGCCCGGCACATAGTAACTGCTCAGTGAACAGAGGCTGTAAGAGATGGATCACTACTCTTGCCTCTCACGGCTCAGGTGCCCCGGGACACCTGGCCAATGGGTCTCTTTACGAGTCACATTCACGGAACCTGGCAAATTCATTCGGGGTGATGGGGGATCCATAGCACAGAGCCTGGTTGTGCGAATCCCATTAGTGCCCAACCCCGCCTGTGGAGCCCCTCCACCTTCCCTGCAAGGAGGGGCATCTGGCCCCCTGTGCCAGTGCCTCGCCCCATCTCTGCATTCTGCAAGCATTTACAGAGCACCTACTATGTGCCAGGCAGTATACCAAGTAAGACCCCTCCCTGACTCTCTGCCCCAGTTGTTTAGAGAATGGCATGGCTGGTAGGACCGCAAGACAGGAACCAGTCATTTGAGCTGATCATCAGGAGCAGTGACTACAGAGGAAGGTGGCCCCCTTGGTGTGACATGGAGTCAGGGAGAACGAGAACTTTCAAGACCCTGGTCCCCAGGTTCGGAAGCCCACACTGCATTTGCTTCTCCTTCCCCTCAGAGGTCAGGACTATTCCCTTGCAGGTGCGGGCGGCTGACGGCGGCGGCAGCGGGGGGTTAGCGGGGGCTGGGGCCCAGGGGGGAACATCCACCTGAGCCTGCTCAAAACCTCACAGGCACAGCCTAAAAAGGATACAGCAAAGCACACGGCTCGCCACGCTCAGTTCCTCTGCCGCTGAGCAAGAGCAGAAATAAAAGCAAGTGTCAAGCCACCAACCACTTCAGACTGGGCTGAAACACACTCATTCAATGGTCAAGTGAGCATCACACAACAGACAGGCCGCCCACCCCCACCCGTGGAGATGACATCGGGACTATCGGACCCAGGGATGAAGGTGTCAGGTTTGATTAGCGCAACATCAGAGTCCTGACCCTCATGGCCCAGAGGTTCTGGGACCTTTCTCCCAGGAGGTCTGCTCTGGAAGAACCACGGTGACCCGTCAAGGCATGAGAGAAAGCTCCTTAGAGGGTGTTATGGGTTGAATCGTGTCCACTTCACACACACACACACACACGCACAAAAGAGACACGTTGAGGTCCTAAACCCCAGTCCCTCAGAATGTGACCTTACTTGGAAGTCAGGTCGTTGCAGGTGTAATTAGTTAAAGTGAGGTCAAACTTGAGTAGGGTGGTGTCCTTATATGAAGACGGACGCACGGGAATGCCACGTGAGTTTGGAGTCAGAGGTGGAGAGATCCATCCACAGCCAAAGAGTGCCAAGGATGACCAGCAGCCCACCAGGAGCTAAGGAGGGCAAGGAAGGACTCCCTTGCACAGGGGGGATCAGAGTGTGGCCCTGCCGACACCTTGATTTTAGGCTTCCAGCCTCCAGATCCGTGAGAGAGTGCATTCCAGTCGTTTAAAGCTGCCAAGTCTGTGGGCTTTGTTATGGCGGCCCTGGTCAAAGAGCACAGAGGGAGGGTCTTGGGTGGTGGAGGATCTATCTGGAACAGGACCAGCCCTTGGGGGGCGGGTAGAGGTGGGGGTGGGTGAAGGGAAGCCTGGCGGGGGATGGGGACGGGGAGGGCAAATCTGGGGACTCAAGGCTGAGCACAGCGTGGGAACAAAAGCCAGGACTAGGAGTGTCGCCCAGAAGGTGCCTACAATCACAGTCTCAGGAATATCAAGGGTCCTCGTGAGGGACGGAATTGTGCCCCTGGCCGCGATACACACTTCCCCCAGCCCCCCAGATTCCTAGGTCGAAGCCCTAACCGCCAAGGTGATTGTATCTGGAGAGAGGGCCTTTAAAGAGGTAATTAAGATGCAATCAGGTCATAAGGATGGGCTCCCATCCAGTCGGACTAGTGTCCCGTAAGAGAGACAGACACCGGGGTTGTGTGTGCCCAGAGGAAAGGCCACGTGAGCACACAGCAAGAGGCAAGCTGACTGAAAGCCGAGGGGGAAGGTCCTAGGAGAAAGCATTGCTTCTGACACTTCGATCTTGGATTGCCAGCCCCCAGAACTGTGAGACATCACTTTCTGCTTTGGAAGTCCCCCACCTACAGTATTTTGTTACACGCCAGCCTGAGCTTAATAGGGTCTTAAATATAACCGGTCCTCCCACCCTCCAAAGCCTGAATTCCCTCTTTATCACGCACACCAGGCAGTCTCCACATCTGCCCAGCCCTCTCCAAGGACAGGGAGCTTCCCACTACCCCCAGGCGGCCCATCTCGCATCTTGGGGCAAGCTGTTAGAAAGTTCTTTCCTCCCTGGAACGAGTTCTCTGCCCCTCTAACTCCCAGCCTGGCTCACGTTCCTCCCTTGGGAGCCATATGCAAGTTGGCTTCTTCTTGAGTGAGACAGTCCCCTCGATCAGAGGTTGGCAAGTGTCTTCTGTAAAGGGCAAGGTTAGAAGTATTTTTTGCGGGGCGCCTGGGTGGCTCAGTCGGTTGAGCGACTGCCTTCGGCTCAGGTCATGATCCCAGGGTCCTGGGATCGAGCCCTACATGGGGCTCCCTGCTCGGCGGGTGGCCTGCTTCCCCCTCTCCCGCTCCCACTGCTTGTGTTCCTGCTCTCGCTGTGTGTGTGTCTCCCTCTCTGTCAATTAAATAAATTTAAAAAATCTTAAAAAAAATAAAAATAAAAAAAAGAAGTATTTTCTGCTTTATGGGCCACACTGTCTCTGTCACCAGGACACAAACCCCGTAGTTCGTATGGAAATGAATGGCGGCGGCCGCAGGCCAATATGATTTCATTTATTGACACTTGAATTCTATGGAGTTTTCACGTATTATGAAATATTCTTCTGGTTTTTCCTCAATTAGAGAACGTAAAAACTGTCAGCGGGGGTGGGGGGGAGGTTGGATATGGCCCTGGGCCATACTTTGCCAACCCCAGTTCTAGATTTTGCAAGACAGAGATTGGGCCTGGGCTAAACGTATACCATTTCCTTAGATGATCAGCCACTGGCAGTGGCGGGGGACAAAACCTGTGGGAGGAGATGAAGTCTGGTTTTGTGGGCGTGGGGTGGGAAAGGGGCAGGACCAGGTATCCTGGACACAAAAGTCGAGTTGTCAGAGATCAATCCAGGGCTCCTATGGACCAAGAAGCCAGAAAGACAGGGGCTCTGCCGTAAGATGGGGTTTCCCCCTTTGACCAGCAAAAGGAAAACCAGGATGAAACAGAATTAAGTAAAGACTTTGAGTCTCCAGCTTCACGCATGGGGCTATCCCCACATATGGCCAAGGGGGTGCCCCCTGGAAAGGGGGCCCCATTGCAGGAAATGCACGTGGCCTGGGAAGTTGGGTGGCATTCAAGGGTGCAAATCCACATGCCCTTCAAAGAAGGCAAGGTCAAGGCTTCCCCGGGGCATCTTCACCCTGGGGACTGGTGCACTTGGGAAGCCTGTGTAGGTAAGGGTTTGCTCAGAGCAGGGCCCAGGGATAACCAACTTGCTGTCGGGCACAGGGCACCTGCACACAGCGGTGACGGGGACAAGCGCGCACGCGCGCACACACATGCACGCACACACACACACACACACACACACAGTCTTTGTTGTGTGGATTCTATAGAATGAGTCATAGGCAAAGCTGGCAATGACTATGTAAACATACACACACCTCCTACCTTTTTTTCTTTTCTTCCTTGCAAAAGATTAATGAATGTGACCTCCTCCCAATATTTGACTCATGAATAAGATTGAGGTCAGCAGGGAAAGCAGAGATTTGGTTCTTCCTTGAATTGCAATGTCTGCAAATGAAAAGTGCCCTCTAAACAATTCAGGGTGGCATCACCAGGAGGAGGGTGGCAGGGAGGGGCTTCAGAAGCCTGGCTGCTGGAGACTGAGGAAGGTTTGGGCAAAGTAAGGATGTGTGAAGAGGGAGAAAAGTCAAGAGCAGGTGACATGGGGCCAAGGACAGACCCAAGGAACCCTGTTTTGCAAAGCAGAGAAACTCCTAGGGAGACAGGAAGGCTGGGGTATCCCCCTGGATCCCTCAGACCTTGTCCTTAATCTTAAGCTGGTTCTCGTGAACAGATGGAAAAATCAGCCTTTGGAGCACCCCCTACCCTGGGTCTTGCCAAAGGCTCTGGGGGACCATGTGAGTGAATTCTGGAAATGAGAGCGGCAGGAGGGAGCAGTCCTGGTGAGCGTTTCAGCTGCAGGGTAGCTGTGTCCGGCCTGCTCCTTCCCGGCCTCATTTTCTTTCCCACACTCAGGTCCATGACAAAGACTGGGGTCCATGGACCCCAGAAGTCCTGATTGGATTAAAGAGGAGCCAGGATTGGATCTCAGGCTTTTGGGGAGCTGGTGGGCAGAGCCGAGGCAGGCCCAAGCCCATGTTCGGGGTTGGTCCACCAGCTGGCTTTGTGTAGGTATGTATAAAACGGCCCCAAGACACACAAGTGTTGAGCCAGGAGCCACAGTAATAGAAGTCCTCAGAAGAGGTACATCCGCTTAGGACTAGCCCACAGGGGGGCCTTTAGTCTCTGGCCCTGTGCAGGTGGGAGCCCATTCAGGAAGGCCAGAGGGCCTCCTAGAGAGGAGGCTCAGGGGTACCCCCTGGCCAGAGGCTCCAGAAGCATGACTATCTCATTATTTTTCCCAGTTTGGAAAGCAGGCTTGGCCCCCAGAGCATGAATCAGCCTGGAGATCACCCAAGGTGGGGAAGACCCCCCACACACCCCTTACATCAGGTGGGATGTTGAGTCTGAGCTCAGGTAGGATTTTTGAAGTCTTAGGTCCCCTCTCTGAGAGGGTGATGTCAGGATAAAGTAGTGACCAGAAGAAAATCAAGCCTGGGCAGTGCCCAGGGAGGACAGAGAGGCTGTGGGCTGACCCTGGGCATCCTACCTGCTGCCCAGCTGCCCTGCAACCGCCCTGCTGGGAGACAGGTTTCCTTTTGGTGCCAGGTCAGATGGGCTTTGGGAATAGAAGACATCCCCTCATAAGGGGTGGAACATAAGAACATAAGACAAGAGGCTCACTGCATTACTTTGACTGCCCGACCTGCTTCCTGGATCCTTCCTGCACACTTGATCCCAAGGTGGCTGGGAAAAGCCACGAGCCCAGGAGGGAGAGAGAGGGAGGGATGGAAGGCATGAGCACTGAGCAAGCACAAGACAGACCTCTCATGGGGAAACCACTCTGAGACTCAGCACCAGGCTGGAGCTGAGAACGCAAAACCTTTACAGCCTTCCTCCTCACCTCCCCCAGGGGACTTACTAAGGGTAAAAAAGAGCGGGGGGATCCTTTGCAAAACAAGGTGCCGTGCGTATGTCATATAATCCAACACACGTCTATCAGGGACCCGCGCCTGTCACTGTGGTGGACAAACTTAGCTGGTGTCAATGCCAGAGCAGGAGGAGAGAGAAGGAGTGTTCTAGAACTTCCTCCCCAGACCCCCAGCTCTCAGGGCCCAGACTTCAGGGGGGTGTCAAGGATGAAGGTGAGCTGCAAGGAGCCCCCAGAAGTCCACTTGGCCGGGAAGCCACTGTGCTTTTCAAATGGCAGGGGAGCATGGGAGCAGTAAGGCGTAAAGGGACGGCGCCCTCACAGAACAGGAGAAGGTGGCAGACATGGGGAACCATGCCCCAGAGAGACCCAGAACTCAAGGACATGCAAGAGTGTTTTGTGCACTTCAGAGCCACGTGCAAAGGAGCCACAGATCGTGACAGGCTTGGGTGGGAGCTTCTGAGAACAGATGTTTACAAAGGAACAGCTGAGCTCCCCGGCCCAGGTCCTGGCCCTGTGGCCTCAGCTCCCTACCCCACCCCATCTTTCTAGAGAGTGCAGCTGGGACCCACCACCCAGGGACCAAGTCAGCCGAGGGGTGCTCCAGGGCTGGGGCAGCGGGGGGCTCTTGCTTGTCACGGGGGATCGAGAGCAAACAGCATTGCGCACTGAGCCACACATGTACACACAGACCGGTCCCGTGAGCCTGCCCACGTGGGCCTCCTGCTCTCGCCTCCTTGGTCCAGGGGCTCCACCTTCAGCCTCCAGTTCTCTTCTTGACACAGCCCCGGGGCCGCACGGATCAATCCCGCGTTTCCCTGGCTGGCCCCGGTAAGTCCTAGCTCCGGGGTCCCGAACCTTCCCCCGGGCGAAAGGGCACGGGTCTGGGGAGTGGGGAAGCTGCCGAGCTCAGTCGTGCAGTGCTCCCAGGCCGGCCGGGGTCGGTACCCTCTGACGGTGAGCCTCTGGCCTCCTGAGCTGGCAGAGGGCAGAGCAGGGAAGGAGAGGTGGCTCGGGGGCTGAGGCAGCTGAGCGCTGTCCCTCTGTCCAATGGTCACAGCCTGGAGTAGCGAGAAAAGAGAAGGGCACGAGGTCACTGGATACAGCAATGCCATCTTTGGTGAGTGAGCACCCTCTCGGTGGGCTAGGAGGCTGGGGATGAGCTGTTCCTGTCCACAAGAAGAGGTGGAAGGGACGCCCATTTATACTGAGGTCCTACTATGTACCGATCTCATTTAAACCTGAGAATAGTCGGCAAGATAGGCAGCTTATACCCCTTTTACAGGTGAGAAAGTGGAGGCTCAGAGAGGTTAAGGGTTCTGCCCAACGCTGCACAGCCAGGAAACAGCAGGGTCAGGATTGGAACCTAGAACTCTTCCCACTTGAGCAGGTAGCCTCTGGACTAGGGATGGTCCTCAGCATGTGGGCAGGGCTGCCGCCGCGTGCTGTTGCTGAGCATGCTCTAAGGGCTGGGAATACATGAAGAAGAGGTGAGACCAGGACCCACACCATACACTCCTGTTATAAGCAGAGGCTTTGCTGACCACTGTTGAGCCAGCATCTGGGCAATCATGGCAGATGTTGGTGCCCACTCTCCCAGCATGGTTCTAGAAAGAACCCTGAAGGTACACGGGTAATCTTTGTGTAGAAAGCCGCAGAGTAGAGGGATCAAGATCATGGATTTAGGATCCAGACCAACCTGGGTTCCAAGGCCTACTCTCCTTACTAGCTGTGTGACCTCTTGGGAGGTACTTAGCCTCTCTGCGCTTTGGTTTTCTTCTAAGTAAAAAAGTAATAGTGCCTGCCTCCTAAGGGGAGCTCCAAGGAGTCAGCAAGACAATGCAGACAGAATGCTTGACACAGTACCCATTACACGTTTGATAGGTGGTACCCAGATGATGGAGATCATGCCGATGGTCGTGGAGATGATCTAGACCAATGGCGTGCAATGGACATACAGCGCTATTTAAAAGAATCGGAAGCAGGGACTCCAACGGATACTTGTATGCCACTGTTACCGCAGCATTATTCATAACGGCCAGAGTGTAAACAAACAAGGATCCACCAACAGATGGAAGGACAAGCCAAACATGGCATGTACATACAATGGAATAGTACTCAGCCGTGGAAAGGAGTAACATTCTAATACGTGCCATACTGTGGATGAACCTAAAGACATGCTACGTGAAGACCCCAGACAGAAAAGAACAAATATTGTAGGATTTCACGTGTATAAAATATCTAGAATAGGCAAGTCCACAGGGACAGGAGGCAGGTGCGAGGTTACTGGGGGCTGGAGGGAGGAGGGACCGGGAGTTACTGTTCAATGGGTACCATTTGTGTTCGGAGAGGACAAAAGGCTTTGGAAATGGTAGTGGTTGCACAACACTGTGAATGTGATCAATGCCACTAAGATGACAAACTGTATGTTAGATATATTCTACCACAATTTTTTTTTTTAAAGTAGGCTCCATGCCCAGTGTGGAGCTCAACACGGGGCTTGAATTCATGACCCTGATCTCAAGACCTGAGCAAGAGCCAGATGCTCAACTGACTGAGCCACCCAGGTGGCTCTCTACCACAATTTTTAAAAAATAATGTAATATACCCAAACCCTCAGAGTTGTATATTTTAAGAAGGAGGATTATATGATATGTGAACTGTATCTCAACAAAGCTGTTTTTTAAAAAAAAAAGAAATGCCACCCGTCATGGAAGTCGTAAATTTTCTAGTCATATTTTAGAAGGTTAAAAAAAAAAAAGGTGAACTTAATAGTATAGTCTATTTAACCCAATATATCCCAAACACTAGAATTTCAACGTATCACCAGTCCTATCTGTGTAATGGGACAAATTACTTTATGTCCCCCCCCCTTTTTTTATCCTAAGTCTTCAAAATTTCGTGTGGATTTTACACTCACAGGACATCTCATCTCGCCATATTTTGAGAGTTCGAGAGTCACACGTGGGGAGCGGCTACTCTTGGGCAGCATAGGTCTGGATCCTCGCTACTCAGAGGGTGGTTGGTGGACCAGCATCATCTTGGGGCCAAATCTTGCCCCCGCTCCCAGACCTAAAGCATGGGAATCTGCAATTCCCTGGATGTTTGGGATGCATATGAAACTCCAAGACTCACTGCTCTGGAATGCAGGCTTGTCCCAATCTCGTGTCTGTTTCACCATGTGCTAAGGCATACGGGGATTCTGGAAACCCCAGCTCCTCAAGTGTGATCCATTGGAGGGGGGAAACACAAGACCCCAGAGGTAAGTTTGGAGTTAGCCGTTCACGTCCTTGTGACATGCTGGCTGCAGCAGAGACCTCCTGGTTGGTCCCCTCCATGGATTACCAAGGCCTAGATAGGACCTACTTTAGCCAAGCCCTCTGCCAAGCCCCTGATGACACGCAGGCTTCCGGAAGGACTCCATTACTGACCACACCACTGGAGTGACCATCTCAAAGGCAGATGAGTGTGGCCGAGGGAACCACAGGGGCTGATGTTGTGGGGAGAGAAAATTTCAGATTAGGGAGTTGGAACCTGACCTGTGTTCCCAGCTTTGTCAACAGCCCAGGCAGATGTGGCTGAGTTTCTGAATGTCTCTGGGCCATAGTTCCTCCAGATGGAAAAGGAGGTTGGATCAACCTGGAAGGCCCAATGAAGGCATCCTATGCATTGATTCTGAGTAACTGGTGGTGGCTAGCAAGAGAGCTGAATGATGGTGGATGTGCTGTGATAGATTCGCCATGTCTGCCACAGGCGTAGGAATAAGGCACAAACACCACACACATTTGCATCCATCCGATAGGTAATCCCTGTCTGGATATGAAAAGACACTATGAATCGAAGCCTGAAGGGAACAGAAGTCATTTTTGTTTCTCGGGGTCAAAGTAGAAAAATCCTGGGGATTACCTGTCGGATGGATGCAAATGTGTATGGTGTTTGTGCCTTATTCCTACGCCTGTGGCAGACATGGCGAATCTCTGGCCAAGAAAATGGCCACTCCAGGCAATAAACAGAGGGCCACAAGTGACAAAGTGGGCAGGGACAGAAGTGGGAGCTGCCCTCAGATCTTTGGAACCCCAAGCCCAATACCAGCTATTCCACAAAGGAGAAGCCCTCCACATCCCCCATGACCTTCACTCAGTGGATGACCCTGGGGGAGGGCAGGTGTGGGACCACGTGGCCTCTTGGGGGCCTTCCGGTTCTGCAAAAGTTTTTGCGATACTCTCTCATCCTCTGAATAAACCCCAACTCCTACCATGCCAGCCTGGCCTCTGGCCACCCCTGAGACCTCACCTTCTATTCCTCTCCCTTCCACCCCCCATGGCCTGGTCGTACCCACTTCCCATCTGTTCTGCCACCTCTGTATGCTCGCTCCCACCCGGAGGGCTCGGATTTCCCACGTGGGGGCCTGGCTTCCTCCCAAGGGCTTTGTCTTAACATGACCTCCTCCAAGGGGCATTCCCTGACCCCTCCCTTCTACCCAAAGCCCCCAGTCATCACTATCGCAAACTTGTTTCATTGTCTTTTCAACACAACTTCACCTGAAATGATGATCCTTTTAAAATACATTTACCTGCCTATTGTACCTGCTCTAGAAGGTAAGCCCTATGAGGTCAAGATGCTGATTGACTTTATTCACCCTTGTATTTGCACTCCTAGAACAGAGTCCGGCACAGAGAAGGTACTCAAGACACACAGACGGAGTAAAGAAGTGAATGAGTAGAAAATTTCACTGACCCTAAAATCCCATCCTGCCAGATCACAGGGTCTCTACATCCCTGTTTCTCAGCCCAACTGCACAGAAAAAAATAGAAAAGAAGGCCCCTGCTCTCCCTCCAACCGGGGAGATTTAAGCCCCTCTGTTCAGTTAACTCCTGCTCTCTCCTCCCTGACGCCCAGGAAAGCAGATGCCACTGGGTGATGGCCCAAATGACACTTGGGGTTTGTAACACCGGGCACTCCTGGGACCCCACCCAGAGCTCTGACCCTCACTGGCCAACTTGCCTGCACTCGATTAGCTGGAAAGAGTCCTCGCTTGTTAAAGCCTCCCTCCCTCTGTTTTCACATTCAAGCCATTCCCAGTCCTGGAAGGCCAGCAGAATGCAGCTGGTCCTCTGCTCAAGTACACGGAACGCCTGCTACAGGGGGAACACTGTCCCAGCTGCCCCGGAGCCCGACCTAACGGTATCCTCCCCACATTCCTGTTGGAGCCGTCTATCTCCCTCATTCTTTGGAGGCTGACACTGCTGCTCAGAGAGGCCAAGTAACCTGCCCAAGGCCACGCAGCTACGAACTGATGGAGTGGAGGTTCCAATCCCTGTTTGTCTGCACAGGAGGTCTGTGCTCTTTTCAATTGTCTAAGGAAAGGCTGAGCCCCTGGGGGAAGGAGAGATCCTATTCTCCAGGCTCAGCAAGCTCAAATGGTGGGGGCAGGGATAGCCGAAGGCCTCCTGGGTCTGGTGTGCTCTGGTGTGCCATGTAATTCTGTGTGTGTGTGTGTGTGTGTGTGTGTGTGTGTGTGTACCCAAGTCTGCCTCTGTGTGTGGGCCTGGGCACAGGGCTGTGTTTTCCTGGAATGGAAGCGGGAGGGGCACAGAGCCTCCAATGAGGAAGCCAGAGAGACACTTATGGCCAGGAGGAGCTGAGAACCTTCCCTGCCCTTGTCTTCATGTGACAGAGAAAGCTGTGAGATGCCATGGTGGGGAGAGGTTGCTGGCCCTGGGGGGTAGATTTCCTGAAAGCCAGGCCTCCTGGAGTAGCAGACATAGGGGCTTGGTGGGTTCAGGGCAGCACCTTGCATCTGATGATCAGACTCACTGGGGCATCAACCTTTATCAGGAAGAGATAGACAAGGAGGTGGCCATGGTAGCAACAGGGACCAGGTCCTGGATGGCAGACTCTATAGACTCCCCTGAACAGAAACCCGGTAGGGAAGGCTGGTGGCCGGGGGGGGGGGGGGGGTGCACGGAAAGGACATGGCTGGCAGAGGCGTCAGGGAGGGGAGCAAAAAGGTGGCAAAGGCCAGAGGACAAAGGCTGTGGAGAGAGATACTAAAGAAGAACACCTACTCTGCAGACTTCCAGAAATGTCCGGGGTGAGACAGGCGGCGGTTCCGCTTTGGCAGTTTCTCCAGCATGTCCATGAGCTTAGTGAAGGTAGGTCTTTCTTCTTGTTCAAAAGCCCAGCAAAAGAGAAGAATGTCCTAAAAGAAGCCAACATGTGGTGATTTAATGTAAATGGTGATGTCTTGATACCCTTTGGCATCTCATTGGGTCTGTCCATTTGTCCACCCATTTGCCCCACTTGTATATTCCCCCATCATCCATCCATCCATCCATCCATCCATCCATCCATCCATCCATCCATCCATCCCAATTCATGCATCCATCCGTATCTATCTATCTGTCTATCTATCTATCTATCTATCTATCTATCTATCTATCTATCTATCCATCCATCCATCATCTATCATCTTTCTGTCTTTCCTTCCATCCATCTATCCATCCTTCCACTCATCCAACTCATGAGCCCATCTAGCAAACTAGGTAGGTCCTGTTCTAGAAGGTCTAGGATACACTGGGATCAGTAATGCTCCCCAAGGAGTTTCTTGGCCATTTATTTTCTCAAAGGGAGGGAGAAAAGTGAATCCTGAGGTCTCTATCCATATCCCCAAACCTTAAATGCTCTTCAAAGAGTGGGAAGTTACTTTTAATAATCACCTCACCTGAGAAAGGAAACCTAGATACAGGTAACCCTTAAAAACATATCAGATAATTACTCCTTCCCTGACTTATCTGTCTTCTGATCAAAAGACAGCATTCTTCCTGCTGTGTTTTAGGGGGTGATTATTAATTTATACTCAGGCTTCTCTGTATATATCTTGTTCTGAGCTGGATCATGACTTAAAAATCTTTATGTAGAAGCAAATAAAATTAGAATCATAGTATGGATAATATTTTAATGAATATCTTTTATAAGTAACAGAAAAAGAGGGATTCACTGGTTCTACTTGATACAGCAACCCATTGCTAGGAAAAGTCTGGCCAAGTGCTGCTACTGCACCCTTGAGGCGGGAACCTGAATTGCAGGCATAGTTCAGAAACTTCACCTCTTAAGCTCCAAATCACGATCTGACAAGGCTGTGGACAGGCTTTTGTGCCACCCTGTGGGGAAGCATTTGTAACCTTAACACACATGAAAAAGGCGGCCCTGAACTGTGTCTACCTCTCTCCTTGTCCCCCAGAGCTGGCACTGTCCCAGGACTTACCGAGATTTCTTTTCCCATGCCGATCTGGCTGAGGTTGGGTTTCATGCCTGTGCCCATTTGCCAGATTATTGCCTCTGCTGGTTGGGTCTTGAAAGGCCACTCCCTGGCGTGGAGTTCATACCAAATTGTGCTGTTGGCAGATGTTGTTAAAGGGGTTGTTGATGTGATATGTCACTCACGACCCTGTCTCCCCTCACCGACACACACCCACCCAGCCAGGCTGCTGGCTAACCCCTCTGCTTTCTAGTTTCTTCCTCACAGGGCTGGCGTTTTGCTAGCTGGGATGCACCTAAAGCTTCCCTGATGCCTTAGAAGCTAGCGTTTTGCTAGCTGGGATGCACCTAAAGCTTCCTTGATTGTCCTTTCCTGGTGCCTGAATTAAAATGAGTCAAAACCTAGAACCCAAAAGTGTAATAGAATGTGGCTAGGATTTCTGACCCTAGACTTGTAATTCTAGGAAACCACTGTAAGGAAATACTTTAGAGATACAAAAATCACTTACAAGGATATTCTCTACAGCATTATATATAATATCCAAAAAAGGAGAAATGACACAACTGTTCAATGAAAGGAATAGGTTGCATGTATTATGGCAAATCCATAAAACAAAATGGAATATGATATTATTATTGAAACATCTCAATGAAATTTTGCTGACATGAAAAATGTTTAATATCTAATTTTAAGTGAAAAAACCAGGACAAAAGACTGTATATAAGGTAATACCTACTCTTAAAAAATTATATATGTGTCGGCAGGAGAATAAAGAGAAACAGCAAAATGTTAACAATGGCTAACTTTGGGTGATAGCATAGGATTTTTTAAAAAATAATTTTGTTTTCTAAATATAAGGCATCCCACGGAGTAGTGAGGAAAAGATGCTGGGGGGTATGAGTGGCAGGGAGGGCCTTGGCAGATGCCATGGGGTGCTCACAGGATGCTGGGGAATTGCTGAGCTGTACCATGGGAATAGGTCTCAGCTCACTGGGAACAAAATTCCCCAACTCAGGAAATGATCTTTCCTCTAAGCTAAGATAATTTATGCAAATTTGCTTTAAAAAACATGAAGCGCTCTGTTATCTTTACTGATCAGAGGACTCTGTCAAACCAGCTATTTCTAGGGTCCCACTTCTCAGCATATTCTCTCCCCTACCCTCATCCCTCTGGGGCTCGGAGGGGTGATGCTCAGGTGTTGGGGTGTTGAGTTAGATGATTGGGAAGTTGTCACAGTAAGGCGCTAGATGATGACTATTGCCATCGTAATAATCGGCTAACAGTGAGTTTTTACTCCGCGCTAGACCCTATTCTAAGCCCTTTGCATTTATTATGATTACGGGGGCGGTGTAAGAAGCATGCCTTCTTATTTTGATGATTTCACATCTGGGGGCCTCCCTGACCTTGGAGGGGCTGCCCTTCTCCCCAGGGCCAGCTTATTCCTAGAGAGAGTAAATGACTCTCTTGCGAGTGTGCCTTTCATATGCAGACTAACCAATCCAAAGCCCCACCCCCACCTCCATTAGGCTTCCACTGGGACCAATATTCCCCACCCTACTCAGGATACCCCCACACCCCAGAGCCCACTAAATTAGTCAAACTAGGCAATCTTAGCCTTTTCACCCCGCCTCACCGGTTCCTCCCCCAGTAAACCACATTAAAGGCTCTTGCCCGCATTTTCCTCCTGCCCGCTCTGCCTCCTGACCCTGGTGCTTTCCCCGTGTGGCCTGATGTGCCCCCTCCTTTTGAAAACCATGAACAACAAACCATCTTTCCGATGACAGTTGCTTCCTGCTTTATTGCCATCATCATACTCGAATAAAAGTAAGACCTACATTTTCAAACAGGAGGCACGATCGTCATCCCCATTTTTCAGAAGAGGAAACTGAGGCTCGGGAAGCTTCTGTATCTTACCCAGGGTCACACAGCAGATAAGAGGTGCAGGCGGAAGCTGAATCCGGTTGATCTGACTACAGAATTGCACCACTGGCCATTAAGCTACAAGAAACTTACACTCAATCGTATTCCAGAGTCCTTTGTAATTGTAAGTGAAGGATTTGGGGCAGGGGGGCAACCAGGCAGCTGACGGTTGGGGCCTGGGTTAGGAGGCACAGACAGATTGCAGGCAAGGGCTCGTGGGAGAGGGGCAAGGGAGCTTAGCAGGAGCTTGAGTGCAGGTGTTTTCTCGCTCGATCCTCAGGGCGCCTCGCTGGGTTTAT
Organism: Callorhinus ursinus; assembly: GCF_003265705.2. Taxonomy (NCBI): domain Eukaryota; kingdom Metazoa; phylum Chordata; class Mammalia; order Carnivora; family Otariidae; genus Callorhinus; species Callorhinus ursinus. The sequence goes on along the minus strand of NW_027397103.1, from coordinate 4,660,326 downwards.
TACCTTTTATTTACGGTTGAGGGAAATAGGGCTTTCGTGGTGAAATGACTCTGAGGTCCCCGCGGCTAAACCCTCCAACTCTGGAGTTAGGATGTCCCAAGTGTGACTCCCAGATCCACCCCTGATTACCATAAGGCAAGCCGCTGAGCTGCCCAAGCCTATTCCCTACTGTCATCTGGGTGCCTGTGAAAATTCCAGGAGACAGCACCCACAAAAACCTTAACACGGTGCTCAATTTGCTTTTAAAAGTCCAGTTTTGTTCAAAATCATGCCTGAGCATGATGTTCCCAAGCAACAAGATGCACCTAATTGGCAGGAAACCAAGAGCGCCAGGTCCCTTGGAATTCAGCAGTGTTAGGAATAAAAGCCTCATTAAAACTTCCTTTCAAACCCAACTTCCAAGAGAAACTCACACTAAGAAAAAAATAAATTGCTAAAGATTAAAACTCCAGTGGAAAACCAATTACTTACTTTGGTACATTTGTTAATTACATTCTTTTTTCTTTTGTTAAATTTATACTAAAATATACCAACTTAATTGTTGCAGTTCGGTTTCGGGTAACAGTATCTAACTAGATAAAGTTTTGGGCATACACTAATCAGGGCAAATGACAACGTCTAAAAGGGTCCAAGTGATAGACGTCGAGAATCCTGATGGGCCAGCAAATGTCCCCCCATACCCCCCTTCTTGAGATTTACAGAGAAGACATAGTAGGGGTACTTTCCCATGGAAGACAGTCTCTCTAACAACTCTTGGTGGCGCTAAGTCTAATTGCACACATCTGCAGGGTTGCAACTTTCCCAAACAGCTTCCCCAGTGTTGTCTCTGTTTGTAACCACCAATCTTTGCAACAGCTCCAGTGGACACGGTAAGGTGAGGGTTAGCATGGCTATTTGAGGGATGGGAGCCTAGAAGCCTTCCCAGACGCACCCTCTTGGAGCCCTCGTCCTGCACCTTGGGGCTGCATCCCTGCATCTTCTATCCTTCTCTATACTTGCAAAGCCATCCCGTTCTGTCTCATGAGGGCACCTTCTCTTTGCTGAGACGCCCTAAACTCTTCTTTCCCAAATTCTAGCTATGTAGATACAATTGCCTTCTGGTTGGTTCCATTGGCCATCTCCAAGGTAGCCCAGACTCACTGTGTCCAAACGTGCTCTCTTTGCCTTCTCAGCATAGCCCAGGCGGACCCTCCGGTGTCTCTACCTTGGTGAATGACACTAGTCTCCACCCAGTTGCTTAAGGTAGGTATCTGGGCACCACCTGCGTGCAACCCGTCATCAAACCCCATCTCATCCACCCCCTAAATGCTTATGTCCACTTCTAGGGTCCAAACCCACTAGCACTGATTTGGTGGAGAATGCCACCATCTCCCCCGGGATTGGTCACCCAACCTCCCAAGCTCATCCTTCTTTCCATTCTCAGCACAGCAGAGTGATTGTTCTAAAACTCAAAGTATGATTACATCACTCCCCTGCTTAATAACCATCAAGGGCTCCCCAGTGCTGTGAAGATGAAGTAGAAACTCCTTAATTCAGCCTCTTAGTCCCAGTAGGAGTCACTCGGATTCCCTCTCTGGTCTCTCCTATCACCACCCCCAGCTCCTTTTTTCCTGATTCTCCATCTCTCCGTTCCCTCCCCCTCCCACTCCCCACGTGTTCCTCCACTGTGGGCAATTTGTTTTCTGTTACCCTAGGCCTCTTCACATGTTCCTTCTATCTAGACACCCCCCCACCCTCATCTCGCCCACTTATATTCAACCTCTAACTTAGGCTCAGGAGTCACCTCCTCCGGGAAGCCCTCTCTGATCTCCCAGGCTGGATTTAGGTTCTCCTTTATTCGCCCAGTCTTATGTCTACCCTCAGCACAGCATTTATCATACTCCGTAAAAATGGACTGTTTCCCTGTTGGTCTTCTACTAGAAAAGATAGAGTAGGGGCCTTTGGTGACTTAAAAATGGGTCTACAAATTTTTTGATATTCCTCCCTGCAAAACGTAGAGCTTCATTCACCGCCCCTTGATCGAGTGACTTGTTTCTAACACACAGAATGTGGCAGAAGTGAGGATACATAATTTCTGAGACCAGCTCATAAAGGCAAGGCGGCTTCTAGCCACCGTGTTGTGAGGTCACTCAAGCAGCCTATGGAAATGCCCACATGACCAGGAGCTGAGGCCTCCTGCCAACTGCCACGTGAGGGGGCCCCTTGGAAGTGGAGCCGCAGCCCATCAAGCCTCCAGATGAGAGCACAGCCCTGGCCCACATCTTGACCACAACCTCACAAGAGATCCTGAACCAGCTCAGAACCATTAAGCTAAGCCACCCCCACCCAAGTTCCTGACTACAGAAACTTGAGATCATAAATGTTGCTTTAAGCCCTCAAGTTTTGGATAATTTGTTAACGGTATGAATGAATGGGCCAAGTAACTCGCCACAGTCACATAACCAGTTAGAAACCCGGCATGAAGTTTTGCTAGGGTCACTCTTTCTACTACACCCCACTTGGATACCCCCAATCTCACCCAGAAACCTGACCACCTAGGACCCAGCAGATAGGTGCCCCATCTCTTCCAAAAGGAGAGAAGGAAGGCTTGGGCAATGTCCCTCTGCCTGGGCTGGGGCTCTCCATAGCTAGCGTGGGCCACCTACCCGAGCGCAAAGACGTCTGAGTGCTTAGAGAAGGGGAGTTTGTCCTCTTCTGTGTCGGGAGACAGCTGACGGATGATCTCTGGTGCCAGGTGGCAGAGCCAGCCGTTCTGGATGCGTAGCTTGTCCTCCCGCCTGGAGAAGCAAAACACAGAGGGAGCCCCACCTCACAGCCCAGGGAGGACTAGTCCCCCAGCACTGACCCAAGTCTCTGGACCACCTCCACTGGCTTTCTTGCATCTCCCTGCCTGGGCACCCCCTGCCCTTGTACTTGAGGCCGAGCCCCAGTGAAAGGGACAGGGAAGACTGGTCTGGAAGGGAGACACTCAACACCCAAACCATCATCGGGTCCCTCTGCCTCTGAGGCACCCCCTCCTGCATATTCATTCAACCAATACAGCTGAGTCTTGGTATTCATGGCAGTTCTGTTGTATAAAGTCTCTGCAAAGAGTGAATTAGCAAATACGGAATCATTGCTCCTAGAGAAAATAGGTATTCACGCACATACCTCACATCGATTATAACCTAAAACCTAAAAACAACTCATCCTGGTACATTCTGTTTTCATCATTTTACGGAAGAGAAAACAAAGCTCAGGAGTGTTGAGTGATGTGTCTGAGGCGGCCCCACAACCACGTGCCAGAGTTGCAAAACTCTGTCCCACTGGCCCCGGGGCCCAGGGCTTCCTGCACTGCATGGTCCCCTCCCATCTCTGTCCCCCGGTCATCTCTGTATGACAGCTCAAACAAGAATGCAGAGTATCCCCTTGTCTGACCTCAGCTGGGAACATATACATCAGGTGATTCAAATTTTCACCACCCTGTACATGCCCGTGAATGACTGCGAAGGTGCCATATTGATTTGGGGGTGCAAATAGATTTAAGTGAGTAGGCAAATTCGCAAATATGGAGTCCATGAATAATGAGGATTCACTGTATTTTTGGAGAACGTGCTGTACCTAAGCTCTCTGTTTTCGGCACCAGGAACACAGCAGTGAAGGAGATGAGCAAGGTCTCTGCCGTCCTGGAGCCTATGCTTTGGTAGGGGAAGGTGATGAGAAACGATTTAAATAAATAGGAAAAATACAGATGGTGACAAGCATTATATGAAAAAATTTAAACAGGGAAATGTGTCAAAGATAAGAGGGAACTCACTTTAGATAAAATTTTATCTGTATTTATCTTCACATGGTAAGACTTTCGTAAGTACAGAGCTTTCCATTTGGGACTGAAATCTGAACAGACCTCCTACAAGGTTTCCACTGATTCAAGACTCCCAGGAAAGGGCCAGTTACTATAGGGAGAGGAGGCAGTGATGGGGGATGTGGATGGATATCTCCAACCATCAGGAGTGAGATCGTGATGGTCCAGGGCCTCCAGAATGTGGAGACCAGGGGCTGGCTGGATTCTACAGTTCTCCTAGGGTGGCTTCTGGGCTATGTCAGGTGTGATGCGCTGCTCCTTGAACTGTACTCATTCATATCCCGTGACAATGATTCTTGCCCTATCTGAACACTTCTAGGGTGGCACCATCCCATAGAACTTTCCATGGTGATGGAAATGTTCTCCATCTTTGCTATCCAATATGGCAGCCACGAGCCATCATGGCCATTGGGCACTTGAAATCCAGCTAGCGCAGCTGAAGAATTGAACTTTAAATTTTATTTAATTTTAATCAAAGTTAAAATTACATAGCCTTATGTTGCCGGGGGCCGTTGGACAGTGCTGCTCTTGACTACTCTTTACTGTAGTAAACCTCATTTGTAAATGAGGTTTTTCATTTACTTCTTACCATGACCATACATGGGAACTAAGACTTTTTTAGTACACATTAAAATTAAGATGAAAAATGCTTATTCATGTCATCCCTAAAGTTATCTTGTGGACCACATGTCGGGGGGAAGACAGAACCCTGAAAGGAGAGGTCCCAGGAGTTTTGGGACCGGATAATTCTTTGTGGTAGGGGCCTGTTCTGTGTAGTGTAGGATGTTTAGCAGCATCCCTGGTCTCTCCCCACTGGATACCAGTCTGACGCTCTCCCCTGTTGTGACAACTAAAAAGGTCGCCAGACATCACAAATATCCCTGGGGAGGGGGCAGGAGAGTCCCAGCTGTTCTCATTTATACAGAAAATAAGGAAATGGCCCCAGTTTCAGTCTTTCGGCATCAGTAACATAGGACTTGCTACATGGCAGACCCAAATCCATGGGCAAGCCCTTGAGTTGGCAGGGCCCAATGAGTTCTTGCTTCCAGAACTGGGGATGCCTGCAGGAACGTAAAGACCTATCTGCTGCTTGCTAGCCATGTGACCTTGAGCAGACCTGAGTCTCCACTTTCCCATCTGCACAATGGGCACATTAATCTCACACAATGCTGGTGCAGGGCTGTGTCAGCTGCCAGGGCCATAGGATTATTAGAATTATTACCTATGGATATGTTTACATCTTGAGGACTCAGAGATGGAGTGAGACTACAGCTCAAAGTAAGAACATCATATAAGAAGGAAGGGCCATGGCCTGAGCCACCCAACACTCTCTGGGCACAACCAGGCCAGGGGTTGAGGGGAGATGGGGTGCTGCTGCCAAAAGAGAAAGCACCCCAGTTCTGATTGCTTTCTGACCGCCCCTGCTGCCTATTCTGGACTTGCTGGCTGAGTGCAGGTTTGCAACTGCAGGCTGGGCCAGGAGGGGTGCTGGCCACTCCCTAGCCATCAGTCCAGGGTGGGAGGGGGCACACGCCTGGGAGGGGGCTGGATGCCAGGCCTGGCCCAGACACTTGGGGATGTCCCATTCCCATGGCGATGGGCCCACTGGTGACAAACTCAAATCATCTTCATTAAGGTTATTATTATGATTAATAACAGCCTGCGGGTGGCTGGCACCATAGTGCTGGCATGGAAATGACACCTTTTCTCGAGGATGGCAGAACAGCTGTATGCTGGCAAAGCTGGGGATGGGCTCGGGGAAGCCCCAGGGTCTGTCTGGATGTTCAGGACATGCTCACTTCACTGGGTAACCCCCACCCCTGCCCAGGCCCGGCAGATCTCCCTCTGTTGGGAACCCAGCATTGTGAATACCCCAGGCTCTAAAAGGGCGGGGGGGGGGGTTGGGAGGGGGCGAGACGTCAAGTAGCCCCTGCTGAGTGCCTACTGTGCATCAGGTTATCAATCGCACTTCATCCCAACAAACCCACCATAGGGTGGGTAAGATCCCTGCTCTGTGCATGAGGACACAGAGCTTCAAAACACTTAAGTGACCTGCCCAAAGCTTCGGATGTAACAAGTGACCCCAGAGATTCCCATCCACAATTTTACAGCAATTCCTGGAGAAATGGCACCCTTAGGGAGCAAACTGAAACCCTACAGGAAAACTAAGCCCGACATACAACTGCAACAGGGAACATTCAATCACCACAGGAGACCCCCCGATCGGGCCTCGTGGGCAGCCAAGAAATGTGCATTTCTTCTGGGAGAGGTCGCTGAGGGCTCCCTGGCCTCTCCTGACACTGCCCGGGGTTTGTGTTGATGACCAGGCTGGGCAGGGGTGGGGTTGCGGAGTGATGGCTGGACAAAGAGGCCAGCAGCCACCTTGCCCTTGACTTGAACTTGCTTCCCCTGTTGACACTGGGCCTCTGTGAATGAGGTGAAGGAAAGGATGCTCACGTCATTCCATTTCCTTTCTTCCTCTTTACCCTGGGGCTTTCGAAAACCGAGAACCAAAAGGGGGAAAATCAGAGGTCCTGTCCCCTTTCGATCCACCCGCGGGACAATCCACTGGCAAGGACATGCCTCTGGGTGGGAGGCATCGGATTTTTTTTTAAGAGCCTCGAAGTAGGTTCACGGAAAGCATCTGCTAGGCGTCTTTTTGTCTGGACGCAGATACTTGAGTTCATAGTGATGTTACCCACTGCTTCCTCTGCCCCGTAGCCTGGGGTGATGGATGAATGGATATGTGGACGTGTGTGCGCATGCAAATCCTCCCAGCAAACCCACTTGTAAGTGCTCTTGGGGAGACAGGGAGGAAGGAACATGGTGCAGCACTCCTGGCTTGTTGGGGTCTGACTCGAGGGACTCTCCACCTACTTATCCACTGATCTCTTTGTTCATTTACCTGCTTCTTTTCTCATCTTAGGTGCTGTAGATAGTTTTGGAGACTGCACTGAATCTTTTTGGGTGGAGTAGAACCTGAAGAGAAACTTCCGCTTCTGTTACGCTTTCTGTTTCTAGATCACACAGAAAGTGGCTAGATCAAGTGTTGCTGATTTTTGGATGCTCTTAGAGTCAACGCATTATATAGCATGCACAAAATTCACCTTGGGGGGCCCTGGGGTGGACCTCAAAGAGATCAGTACCTCAAAGCAGCTGAAACAAGTAAAGGGAGAGTGTGGGGCTGCCATCCGGAGGAGGCACGCACAGGTTACAAAAGGCGCGATTAGGGAAAACCACAGGGTTTTTAAGTGTGTGTGTGTGTGTGTGTGTGTGTGTGTGTGTGTGTGTACACGAGCACGCGTGCATGCATGCGTGGGCCTGTGTGTGCTTGCGCGTCCACACTCCAAATTAAAAGTCACAGCGGGCAGACCTCCTGAATCATGGGCTGTTTATTTGGAATCAAGTTGTTTCTCACCATCACCTCAAGGCAGCTTGCCCTTGGGTGAGTGGCTCCTGAGAGTTAATTACTTAAGGATGGTTGATGATTCTCCTGGGTGACACTGGGGGAGGTATATGCAAATTTATAGTAATTACAACAACTCAGCAGCAGCTACTCTGTGTAGTGTTCCCTGTGCTCCCGGCACTGTGTTGGACACTTGATTGTGTTATTTCAGCCACACAAGGATCCTGCGAGGTAGGCATGATCACATCGTCATTTTTCTTGCAGACATGGAAACTGAAGTTCAGGGAAGTTCCAGGAGTATAACTAATGTCATAGTGATTAAGTGGCAGAGCCGGGGTGGGGGGTGCACAGGTGGGTCTGACTTTAAATCCCTTAGTACTCTTGCTGCACCAAACTGGATCAATTCATAAGAAAACTTTGAGCAAGGACTCTGGGGTGATTTCAACTGCCAGGTGGGTACTCAGGGCAAAGGGAGGATCTTCCAGTTAAATTTGAGGGCAAGGGCTTTCAGGATTGGGGATGCTCTGTGCCCAATAAAGCCCGTGCTCCTAAAAGCACCACTTGCAAGACAGGGCTCCTGGGGAATCACGGCTTGACCTGGTATCAGTGCCCCAGGATCAGCAACAGCCTAGCCGCCCAGCTAAGCGATCTCAGGCCCAACCCCCAGTCTCCGTCACTGATGCCATTTGGATGACTTCTCACCCCTGACTGTCATCGGCCAAGAACTCCACTGGGCCCTTCCACCACCACTCACCTGCCAGCCTGCAGCACCCCGGAAATGCTGAAGAGCCCGAAGTCTGTGATCACCACTTTGCCGTTGTCATAGAAGACATTCTTTGACTTGAGGTCCTTGTGAAGGATCCCCTTTGCATGGAGGTAGCCCATGCCCTGCAGGAGGCAAGGAAATGGGAATTTTCAAGGAATACCTGAGCGGTCTCTGCTGCTACTTGGCTTGGGTCCACCCTCCTTGCCTTTCCAACAAGAGCACCCCAAAATAGCCGCAGTTCTGGGGACCCCAACGCAGAGGCTTGGAGGTGGGGTGAGAGAAGTCATGGCAAGTGGAAACAGGCAGCGTCCCCAAGACACACATCCGCCACCACCCTCAGACCCTCACCAAACTGTTCCCACCTAGCTCTTCTGCTTCTTGAAGAAGAGACAAAGAAAGATGTCCCCAGTGGGGGGAAAAATTGACAAAAATGGAGAGGAGGTCCCCGGAGAAAGGAATTCCAACCACCACCTCCCTGCACTTCCTCTTTAAAAAATAACTCCTCTGCAGGAGATTTGTTTTATATCCACTTAACCCGTATCAGTGCAGAATGCACTGCATTCCTCAAGGGACGGATCATGAGCCAATGATCAAGACCACGGAGGAGAGAGTCTAGTGGAAGTCTCGCTCAAGGGTGAGTCTCTAGATTTTTGGTTTTTCGCCTTTATAAAGGCGAAAAGTCACATTTTATCTCTTCTAACAGCTCAGTCCTGACACTTCCAATGTCAACTAAAAGCCCCAGTCAACTGACTAATGAGGCACCTGCCAGAAAACACAGGATGTTCCAGTTTGTTTCAATCCCAAACAACTTGCAACAATTGGATGTTTCCCCAGCAGCTGCGGAAAGAGATGGCCTGCACTCATGGGAATTCAAGCATCGGAGGGGTAAGGGATTCTAGCCACACAAACTTATCCGGGTCCCCACAACAGGCCCAATTATCACAATGCTGGGGCACCAGATGGCAGCCAAACATCGGGAGACCAACCCTCATGGCAGTATCCGGGCAAAGCCCTTCCTCACCTACTGCCTGCTATTTTTCAGATCAAGTCTAATTTTTTTTTTTTTTTTAAATCCAGACTTCTTGGTCTGAGGCCAGACCATGCATCTCAGGAGGGAGCCCCAGACCCTGTGGTACCTTCACAATTTCTTGAGCAATCTGCCTCGTTTTGTTGACATCCAAGACGATTTTGGCGTCCCTCACCACAGAATAGAGCGTCCGTCCCTTACACAGGCTGGAAAGCAAAAGGACAAAATAAATGATCAGCAGTTGTTCAGATGAGAGTGACCCACAATGGTTGTTAGATGTGACAAGTAAGACTGCAGGTGCCATTAGTTTGCCTATCAGATAATGAGCCTGTTAACTGGACCTCAGATCTGGTTCTGGGATGCAGATGGGGGCGGGGGCCCGTTCTATCACCGACACCACCACCCTGGCATCGCAGGATACCTGCAGAATCTAACCCAGTCCAGAGGCAGGCTTGCCACGTTCCATCTGTCCCAGATTGCACAGAAGGAAAGCTGCGCATAAACTGACAACTTCTGGGGTCCTCAGACACCACTCAGACAGCACTCTGCCAACCACTTGTCCCAGCTGCTCCCGCTCACCCGAAGCAGCTGAGGGACAGTGATAACAACACCAGCAAAGTGGTGGCTCACGTCCACCAAGTACCATCGGCCAAAGATGCATTCAAGCCTTCAGACCGTGGCGTGTCAACACTGATACCCCTCCCCCCAAACCAGATGCCTGTCGAGATAGAGGGCTTTTCAAACTATTTTCAGCCTCATTGAGTTCATTTCGAGGACCAGTGGTGTAAGATAAATGACAAGATGACAAAGGACGGTAATGCAGTGATGGTCACACCTCCCCGTTTAGTTGCCTACATGCCCATCCATCTGTCCTTCCCGCAGTGTGCTCAGTCCCTGGTACGCACACAGCAGGCCCTCAGTACATGGTCACGGAATGAATGAGTGAATGAATGAATTCTAGATTCACCACTGCATTCCCAGCCCCTACACCATGTCTGGCTCACGGTATCCGGTGTTGGCTAAAAGAGGAAAGGATGGTATTAGAAAAGTTCATGTTCCATCTCATGTCAAAATAATGGCTTGAATTTTTCTTTTAATCTAGGACTTCATTGCTAAAAGACTCTTAGTCCTTCTTTGAGTATTTTCGAGCCCTTGTTACATGCTAGACATAGCTGAGATCGTGTGGTTGGAGCTGGAACTGTGGCAAAGGGACCTCATTTTGGATCCCAACTGTGTTCCTTACTGTGTGTCTTTGGGTCGGTTACTTAACCCCTCTGGGCTTCAGTTTCCACAGCTATCAAAGAGAATGCGTACCTTGTAGAGTCAGTACGAGGACTGAATGAGAGAAGGAGCCCAGGGCGGTGCCTCGCACGTGGTGGAAAGTGTAGCACAGGGGTTAGAACAGGGGCCTAGTCAAACTCTATGGGTTAGAATCCGGGCTTGTCAGTTAATGGCTGTGTGACCCCAGGAAGGTGAGTTAACCTCTCTGAGCCTCATTTTCATTTTCTGTAAAATGGGGTCAATAGTTCCTGCCTTACAAGATTGTTAAGGAGAACCATATGAAATCAGGTGTGTAAAGGGATGGATGGGCATCTCTCCATGCCTGACACATATTAAGTGCTCATGAAATGCTGGCTATTAGGAGAGGTAGTAAATGATCAATAAAATGGCAAAATGCACACACACCCTTGGCAAATATGTATTATATATTTATACACACATCACATCTGTTTGTCCATCTATTATATTCCTCTCTACCTAGCTATGTATCCATACATCCACCCATATATCCGTCCAAAATGTTACCCATGATCTTTGACTAAGATTCATTTCTTCACTTCCTTAAGGTGAGATTCTCAGGGAAGCTGACTCCCAGAGAGTCTGACTCACCTGTTCAAGGTTGCCCAGTGAGCTGGCAGGAGGCAGCCTTGGTGACTCAAGGCTATCCCCTGTTGTTGCTGTCCTGGGGGTACATATGCTATGGATGCTGCAGGAGAGGGGGAGGGAGTGGGCTGTGCAGCCAATTAAACCATATTGACATTTAAACATTGGGGATGGTGGAGACCGTGGGTGGATTCCCTCCCCTGGATACTCAGTTCTTGAACAGCCACCTACATGCATTACTGGCCAGAGCACAGAAAATACTGTCCCCACTGCATATGGCAGAGCAAATCACTGCAACAGGCTCCCAGAGTCCCAGACTCTCCTTCCCAGGGTAACTGCATACAAGTCGCAGGCTTCAAATACCCTCCCATCTTCTTTCTCTGCTCACATCTTCCTCTCCAGGAGCAGCTGCTAAAACCTTTGCTTCTCCCACTACCCTGTGGTTTCTGGGGCTGCTGGAGATGATTTACATCCCACTGGTGGGATATAAATTGTACAATCACAGCTTGGCAGGGCTACCAAAGTGAAATATACAAATAACCCACGATCGGCAATTCCTCCCCTAAGTATATACGCAACAGGCATGCATACTCATATTCACCCACGGATATGCCAGAATGTACTACCATGTTAACAGCAACCCATTCATAATAGCCCCTCACTGGAGCTAATCCAAATGTTCATCAACAGAAAGATGGATAGATTGTGATAGTGCCATATAGCCATATATGTTTGTACTATACTGTAAAACAATAAACTATTGCTAACGGCAACAAACATAAACACAATGTTGAACAAAAGAAGCCACACAGGACTCACACGGAATGATTCCGTATGTATAAAGTGCAAAGCAGACAAAACTGACCCGTATGCATGAAGTAGATGTAGTGGTGACCCTTGGGGGCTGGGGAGGCTGGAGAGGGCATGAGGGGTATGGGGGGGAGGGGGCAGGCAATGTTGTTTCGATTGGGGTGTGGCATAGGAGTGTGAATTTAGTCGAAATTCATCAGGTTGTGCTCTTAGGATCTGGACACTTTGCCAGATATTACACTTAAAAAATTTTGCTTCAAAGAAATCGGCAAGGATGAACAATATGTGTGTTGAAATTTACAAGAAAATCTAAACCAACACTGATACCCAGGCATTCACTTTTTTTTTTTTAAGATTTTGTTTATTTATGCATGAAAGAGAGAGAGGCAGAAGGAAAAGCAGGCTCCCTGCTGAGCAGACAGCTTGATGCCGGACTCGACCCTAGGACCCTGGGATCATGACCTGAGCTGAAGGCAGACGCTTAACCGACTGAGCCCCTGAGGCACCCCCCCACCCCATAACCACTTTTAAGCTCTTTCACATAGTCACAATTCCGTCTGCAGAGGAATTAGCAGCTCTGGGCCTGGCTGTGCCTGCCAGGTGTGTATCGGGGGCTGAGTTGGAGAGCAGGTGCAGGGAGAAGGCTGAGCTCTAAGTAGGAGCAGGCATCAGGCAGGTGTCCAGGGTGGCTGAGGCTCAGATACACCAGGCAAGTCAGTCCAAGTATCTTCGGCAACTGCTCTGAGCTTGGGGTTTCTGTGGCTAACAGCAGTGCCCCCAAAGCCACTTGTGGGGTGGGAGGTGGAGAAGGGAAGGGAGGAGAGGATGAAGGTTTACTGAGCACATGTGTGGGACCTAAGTCACCTCCACAAATCCTCAAGGCAGCCCTGCAGGGTCCACACTATTGCCCTATTCCTGCCGATGAGGCTATGGAGACCCAGAGGACCTGCTCACAGACACACACACACGGTGTCAGCCTGTTCCTGATCTTTCTCGCACCCCTTGTGTGATATGGGTGCCCCGTTACCAGACGTGATTTGGGGGCCATTTAAAGAGACACGCAGGCAAGGGAATCCAAATCTGACTCCACCATTTACTACTTGCTGGGTGGCCTTGGGAAGTGACCTTGACCTCAGTTTCCTCATCTGTAAAACGGGGGTAATGTAACACCACCGGCTAACATGCATGAGCCCTTTCTAGGTACCAGCTGCCAGCCTAGGGATGAGGGCCCCACACGGTGGGTATTCTTGCTGTATTCCATGGATTCCAAGATGCACATTTCCTTGAAATTCAACATCTCCGAAAGCAGAATGTGTCTTATTCATGAACAGGTAACAGTTTTGTTGGCACTGTATTTCTTTCTTTGTCCATGAATACATGGTGCACATTGTAATTAATAGCATCTTGGATTTATTGAAGTCTTAGATCAGCCACGTTTTACAGATAAGAAAACCGAGGCTCTGAGAGGTTCAGTGGAGCTGGGATTTGAACCCAGGCAGCCTGGCTCCAGAGCTTCGGCTTTTAACCCCCATCTTTTGCTCCATAACTTTCTCTGAGACTCCAGCATGTCACACACCCTCAGTAAATGGTAGGCATAATGTCACTATTATGGCAATGAGGATGAATGAGCCTGCTGGCCTTGGTGGCAGTCAGTCTGGAGGTCAGGAGAAGGTGTTTTAGTAGCTTAAGGATGTAGTTAGTAGCCCTCTAGGTTCTGGGACAGTAAGCACACACGCGCGCGCGCACACACACACACACACACACACACACACACACAAACTTCCCCTCTCAGTATCTCTCTCTGCAAAATGATCACGTTTCTCCAAGAAAAGGAACAAGGACCGGATTATTTCCCACTTTATCTGCAAGCTGATGGAGAGGTCTCTCCAGCCCTGAACCCAGGCAATGCATTCATACAACTCTGCCCATTGACCCCACATCCCAGGTGACATAGTGGGCCTTCTGGCCAGGATGGCACTGCAAGTGTAAGATGCTTGTAGTAAACCAGCCTAAAAGAGGACTGCCAGAAGCAACGAGATAAAACCACCTAGAAGGCTTATTGAGGGCCTCTGTCCAAACTGGCTACTTTCCGCCAAAACAGTGACTGGGGAGAAATCTAGATGCCTAGGGCAGCCACTTCTCTTCCCTCCTCCAAATCCCTCAGCACCAAGCAGGGGGACCCAGGCCTGTGTGAATGAATGGAGAGTGGGAGGGAGAGGAGTGTGGCTTTCAGGTATGTCTGGTCTTAAACTGGCATGTTCTAGACTGGGCACCTATGATCTCCTGGCCACACCTGCTCCCCTTCCTGCAGTTACACCTGCTGAGACCTCAGAGGTGTTTAAGCAAGAGGCCAGTGGCTAACTGGAAGGTGCATCAAAATCCCGTGCAAGAGCTTGTTACAACAAAGATGGCTGGTCCCACCCTGAGAAATTCTGATTCTGGGGGTCTGGGTTGGGTTCCAGAGAACTGGCATTCCTAACGAGTCTCCAGGTCGTGCTAATGCTGGTGGTCTAGGAACCCCACTTTGAGAACCATCACTCAAGGCCAATCTCATTTGACTGAGGCCCAGAGATAGTAATGTTTGCAATCCATTTAGTGAGTGTGGCACTGTGGGCATGGTACTATTCTGAGGATAGGCGATACTGTTCTAGGTGTGTGCAAGACAGTCCCCGTCCTTAATATCAGGCGACTGACTGGCCAGGGGAGATGTTGGGCAATAAATAAGTAAACAAGCAAATAGATGAGATATTCAGAGACGCACAAGTGCTAAGGGGAAAATAAAGAGATTAATTGGACAGAGACTGCTGGGGCTGGGAGCTTCCTTAGCTAGGATGGTTAGTGTAAGTCCCTCAGGGGAGGTGACCTTCATGCCAAGAGCTGAATGAAGAAAGGCAGCCATGTGAAAATCTGGAGGAAGAGAGTTCCAGGCTGAAGGACCAGCCAGTGCAAAGGCCCTGAGGTGGGACCAAGCCTGGTACACGTGAGTAACATAGCAAAGGCCCTCTGGCTGGGCTCTAGAGAATACCTCCCAGGGCCTGCCCCCCTCAAGTTAATGATCTTCCAAATAAAAGAAACAGTTGGGGGGGCGGAGCAAGATGGCAGAGGAGTAGGAGACCTGGATTTCGTCTGGTCTCAGGAATTCAGCTCAATAGGGATCAAACCATTCTGAACACCTATGAACTCAACAGGAGATCGAAGAAGAGAATAGCAACAACTCTCTGAACAGAAAAGCGACCACTTTCTGGAAGGTAGGATGAGTGGAGAAGTGAATCCGAGGCGATATTCGGGAGGATAGATGACGGGGAGGGAGCCTCCGTTGGCCGCTTCTGGCAAGTGATAGAGCCGCGGAGCACAAAATCGGAACTTTTAGAAGTCAGCTCCGCTGAGGGACGTAGCTCCAGTGGCTAAGCGGGGGGTGGAACCCTCGTGGGACAGTGTGGTCTCAGGACCCTCGGGGTCACAGAAAGACCAGGGGTGCCTGAGTGCAGCAGAGCTCCCAGGTATCGGAGCGGGGAAGCCGGCTGCAGAGACGGAGCCGAGGAGCAAGCTCTCAGCTCGGGGTTGCCATAAACTGTGATCGGTGACAGTCGGGCCACTGCTCCTCCAGCAGGGACCCAACAAGCGGCAGAGCCGGGGAGACTCCCCTTCCTCCCCCGGGAGGAGCGGCGCGGGAACATACTGCAGGGATCTGCTGGGTTTGGAGACTCCACATGGGGTCGTGTGCCAGAGATACAAACGTTCGGTCACAGGTCGGGTGAGCACGGAGTGCGGCCGGAGACCGGGGACACGGGAGTGACTGCTTTTCTCTGGGGGCACACTGAGGAGCGGGCCCCGAGTTCTCGACTCCTCCGGGCGGAGATTGGGAGGCCACCATTTTCACCCTGGTCCTCCAAAGCCGTACTGAGAGCTTGCAGGGAACAAAAGCTCCTGAGAGCAAACCAGAGCAGCTTGCTTAGCCCAGACCAACAAGGGCGGGTCAATTCCGCCTCCGGCAAGGACATTTGGGAACCATAGCAACAGGCCCCTCCCCCAGAAGATCAGCACGAACGGCCAGCAAGCCAAGACCAAGTTTACCGATCAAGGAGAACGGGAGAACTCCAGAGCTAGGGGAATACTGCACATAGAATTCATGGCTTTTTTTACCATGATTCATTAGTCTTTCAAAGCTAATTTTTTTAACTGTTTTTTTTTTTAATTTTTCTTTTTTCCTTTTTCAAGCAACATCTTATCAATCCCTTTTTTTAAAAAAAAAACCACATTTTTATTTTTCATTTTTAGAGTCATATTCTACCCCTTCATAGTAGTTACCTTTATTTTTGGCATATATATATAAGTTGTTCTCTCTTTAAAATTTTGAGATACAGTTTCTTCTAACAGATCAAAATATACCCTAAATCTCTAGTGTATGGCTTTTTTCCAGTCTCCTGCCTGATCACATTCTCTCCCTTTTTTCTTTCTTTCCTTTTTTAAAAAATCCTCTTCTTTATTTTTTCAAACACCTGATCAGTTCCTTTTTTAAAATTTTTTATAATTTTCATTTTTACAGTCATATTCCATCCCTTCATCATATCAACCCTTATTTTGTACATATATAAGTCTTTCTTTCTTTAAAATTTTAGGAGGCACTTTCTTCTAACAGAGCAAAATACACCCAAAACCTAGTGTGTGGCACTGATCTATGCACCAGCCTGATCATATTTGATCATATTGTTTTTTTTTTGTTTTGTTCTGTTTTTGTTTGTTTTTATCTTTTTCTTTTTCTTTTTCTTTCCCTTTCTTTTCCCCTGGTTTCAGGTCTTTTCTGATTTGTTTAGAGTACATTTTCTGGGGACGTTGTTAACCTGTTAGCATTCTGTTCTCTCATTCATCTGTTCTCCTCTGGACAAAATGACAAGATGAAAAAAATCACCTCAACAAAAAGAACAAGAGGTAGTACCATCAGCCAGGGACCTACTCAATACGGACATTAGTGTGATGTCGGGCCTAGAGTTCAGAATCATGACTTTAAAGATACTAGCCGGGCTTGAAAAAAGCGTGGAAGTTATTAGAGATACCCTTTCTGGAGAAATAAAAGAACTAAAATCTAACCAAGTCGAAATCAAAAAGGCTATTAATGAGGTGCAATCAAAAATGGGGGCACTAACTGCTAGGATAAATGAGGCAGAAGAGAGAATCAGCGATATAGAAGACCAAATGATGGAAAATAAAGAAGCTGAGAAAAAGAGAGAGAAACAACTACTGGATCACGAGGGCAGAATTTGAGAGATAAGCGATACCATAAGATGAAACAACATTAGAATAATTGGGATTCCAGAAGAAGAAGAAAGAGAGAGAGGGGCAGAAGGTATATTGGAGCAAATTCTAGCAGAGAACTTCCCTAACGTGGACAAGGAAACAGGCATCAAAATCCAGGAGGCACAGAGAATCCTCTCAAAATCAAAAAAAATAGGTCAACACCCCGACATCTAATAGTAAAACTTATGAGTCTCAGTGACAAAGAGGAAATCTTGAAAGCAGCTCGGGAGAAGAGATATGTAACCTACACTGGTAGAAACATTAGACTGGCAACAGCCCTATCCACAGAGACCTGGTAGGCCAGAAAGGACTGGCATGATATATTCAGAGCACTAAATGAGAAAAATATGCAGCCAAGAATACTATATCCAGCTAGGCTGTCATTGAAAATAGAAGGAGAGATAAAAAGCTTCCAGGACAAAAAAAACTAAAGGAATTTGCAAACACAAAACCAGCCCTACAAGAAATATTGAAAGGGGTCCTCTAAGCAAAGAGAGAGACTAAAAGCAGCATAGACCAGAAAGGAACACAGACAATATATAGTAACAGTCACCTTACAGGCAATACAATGGCACTAAATTCATACCTTTCAATAGTTACCCTGAATGTAAATGGGCCAAATGCCCCAATCAAAAGACAAAGGCTATCAGATTGGATTAAAAAACAAGACCCATCAATATGCTGTCTGCAAGTGACTCATTTTAGACCCAAAGACACCCCCACATTGAAAGTGAGGGGGTGGAAAACCATTTACCATGCTAATAGACATCAAAAGAAAGCTGGGGTGGCAATCCTTATATCAGACAAATTAGATTTTAAACCAAAGACTGTAATAAGAGATGAGGAAGGACACTATATCCTACTTAAAGGGTCTATCCAACAAGAGATCTAACAATTGTAAACATCTATGCCCCGAACATGGGAGCAGCCAATTATATAAGGTAATTAATAACAAAAGCAAAGAAACACATTGACAACAGTACAAAAATAGTGGGGGACTTTAACAGCCCCCTTACTGAAATGGACAGATCATCTAAGCAAAAGATCAAGGAAATAAAGACTTTAAATGAAACCCTGGAACAAATGGACTTCACAGACATATTCATAACATTCCATCCCAAAGCCACGGAATACACATTCTTCTCTAGTGCCCATGGGACATTCTCCAGAATAGATCACATCCTAGGTCACAAATCAGGTCTCAACCGGTACCAAAAGATTGGGATTATTCCCTGCATATTTTCAGACCACAATGCTTTGAAACTAGAACTCAATCACAAGAGGAAAGTCGGAAAGAACTCAAATACATGGAGGCTAAAGAGCATCCTACTAAAGAATGAATGGGTCAACCAGGAAATTAAAGAAGAATTAAAAAAATTCATGGAAACAAATGAAAATGAAAACACAACTGTTCAAAATCTTTGGGATACAGCAAAGGCAGTCCTAAGAGGAAAGTATATAGCAATGCAAGCCTTTCTCAAGAAACAAGAAAGGTCTCAAATACACAACCTAACCCTACACCTAGAGGAGCTGGAGAATGAACAGCAAATAAAGCCTAAACCCAGCAGGTGAAGAGAGATAATAAAGATCAGAGCAGAAATCAATGAACTAGAAACCAAAAGAAGAGTAGAACAGATCAATGAAACTAGGAGCTGGTTCTTTGAAAGAATTCACAAGATTGATAAACCCCTGGCCAGACTGATCAAAAAGAAAAGAGAAATGGCCCAAATCAACAAAATCATGAATGAAAGAGGAGAGATCACAATCAACACCAAAGAAATACAAACAATTATAAGAAC
>NW_027397103.1:4640839-4641395 GCF_003265705.2 Callorhinus ursinus | reverse complement strand
CAAGAAAGGTCTCAAATACACAACCTAACCCTACACCTAAAGGAGCTGGAGAAAGAACAGCAAAGAAAGCCTAAACCCAGCAGGAGAAGAGAAATCATAAAGATCAGAGCAGAAATCAATGAACTAGAAACCAAAAGAACAGTAGAACAGATCAACGAAACTAGGAGCTGGTTCTTTGAAAGAATTAACAAGATTGATAAACCCCTGGCCAGACTTATCAAAAAGAAAAGAGAAATGACCCAAATCAACAAAATCATGAATGAAAGAGGAGAGATCACAACCAACACCAAAGAAATACAAACAATTATAAGAACATATTATGAGCAACTCTATGCCAGCAAATTAGATAACCTGGAAGAAATGGGTGCATTCCTAGAGATGTATCAACTACCAAAATTGAACCAGGAAGAAATAGAAAACCTGAACAGACCTATAACCACTAAGGAAATTGAAGCAGTCATCAAAAATCTCCCAACAAACAAAAGCCCAGGGCCAGATGGCTTCCCAGGGGAATTCTATCAGACATTTAAAGAAGAATTAATACCTATTCTCCTGA
>NW_027397103.1:4634473-4635839 GCF_003265705.2 Callorhinus ursinus | reverse complement strand
GCAATCCCCATCAAAATACCATCCACTTTTTTCAAAGAAATGGAACAAATAATCCTAAAATTTGTATGGAACCAGAAGAGACCCCGAATAGCCAGAGGAATCTTGAAAAAGAAAAGCAAAGCTGGCGGCATCACAATTCCGGACTTCCAGCTCTATTACAAAGCTGTCATCATCAAGACAGTATGGTACTGGCACAAAAACAGACACATAGATCAATGGAACAGAATCGAGAGCCCAGAAATGGACCTCAACTCTATGGTCAACTCATCTTTGACAAAGCAGGAAAGAATGTCCAATGGCAAAAAGACAGTCTCTTCAACAAATGGTGTTGGGAAAATTGGACAGCCACCTGCAGAAGAATGAAACTGGACCATTTCCTTACACCACACACAAAAATAGACTCCAAATGGTTGAAAGACCTAAACGTGAGACAGGAGTCCATCAAAATCCTAAAGGAGAACACAGGCAACAACCTCTTTGACCTCAGCCACAGCAACTTCTTCCTAGAAACATCGCCAAAGGCAAGGGAAGCAAGGGCAAAAATGAACTCTTGGGACTTCATCAAGATAAAAAGCTTTTGCACAGCAAAAGAAACAGTCAACAAAACCAAAAGACAACCGACAGAATGGGAGAAAATATTTGGAAATGACATATCAGATAAAGGGCTAGTATCCAAAATCTATAAAGAACTTATCAAACTCAACACCCAAAGAACAAAGAATCCAATCAAGAAATGGGCAGATGACATGAACAGACATTTTTCCAAAGAAGACATCCAAACGGCCAACAGACACATGAAAAAGTGCTCAACATCGCTCGGCATCAGGGAAATCCAAATCAAAACCTCAATGAGATACCACCTCACACCCGTCAGAATGGCTAAAATTAACAAGTCAGGAAACGACAGATGTTGGCGGGGATGCGGAGAAAGGGGAACCCTCCTACACTGTTGGTGGGAATGCAAGCTGGTGCAACCCCTCTGGAAAACAGTATGGAGGTTCCTCACACAGTTGAAAATAGAGCTACCCTACGATCCAGCAATTGCACTACTGGGTATTTACCCCAAAGATACAAATGTAGGGATCCGAAGGGGTACGTGCACCCCAATGTTTATAGCAGCAATGTCCAGAATAGCCAAACTGTGGAAAGAGCCAAGATGTCCATCGACAGATGAATGGATAAAGAAGAGGTGGTATATATACACAATGGAATATTATGCAGCCATCAAAAGGAATGAGACCTTGCCATTTGCAACGACGTGGATGGAACTGGAGGGTGTTATGCTGAGTGAAATAAGTCAATCAGAGAAAGACATGTACCATATGACCTCACTGATATGAGGAATTCTTAATCTCAGGAAACAAAC
>NW_027397103.1:4612824-4634373 GCF_003265705.2 Callorhinus ursinus | reverse complement strand
AGGAGGGGAAGAATGAAGGGGGGTAAATCGGAGGGGGAGACAAACCATGAGAGACGATGGACTCTGAAAAACAAACTCAGGGTTCTAGAGGGGAGGGGGTGGGGGATGGGTTAGCCTGGTGATGGGTATTAAAGAGGGCACGTTCTGCGTGGAGCACTGGGTGTTATGCACAAACAATGAATCATGGAACACTACATCAAAAACTAATGATGTAATGTATGGTGATTAACATAACAATAAAAAATTTAAAGAAAAAGGGAACAGTTGGGTGGAAACAGTCCTTAGCTCTGCCTGATTTGAGTTCCCAAGGCAGTTGGTTTCAAAGTCAGCTATTATTCTAAAAACACTCTATTCTGTCAGAAAGGATTTACAATCCTTTGGTTGTTCACTCACTTCTAAGCATTCCCACCTCTCAAAACTCAAAACCCACTTAATTGCCCCTCTCTTAACCCCCTTTCCTTGAGCAAATAAATCACATGTCCAGCAACAAGTTGCGTGCTCCATCAAATTCCAGCCGCAGGCAAGCTTTTAACTTCTAAGTCGTTCATGAATCTAACACTGAAGATATTAAACCTCGGGACTCTGGGGCTTTCTAATAAAAAACGCCAGGTTCACTTCCTATTAAAAATGGGGAAATGCCAGAAAGCAAGTGAGAAACGCCGTGCATCCAGGAAATGAAGTTACAGAGTTCCATTTAGTAAGGGATGGGTGGTAGAAGGCTCATGTCCCAGCCAGACCAAGAGGATGGTGGCCAGCCAGACACTGGAAGATGCAAAGCAGGAGCCTCGCTGCCCAGGAAAGCAGGGCTTACTTTTTGCCAATGCACACCCCCACTCCAGTCTTTGATATTGTTGCAAAGCTTGGAGAAGTGGGGAGGGACAAGGAAGCTTAGACCCTGTCTTACTGGACTTTTCTCTCCAGGGCTGGATCCAGTTTTGCTAAGTGCAGAGGCCAAAGGCTGGCTGCTCTGGGCCCTTCAAGTACGGAGACAGGGCTGTGCCAATGAGTGATAACTCCTGCCCCTAACTGTGACCTCATGCTTCTGGGCATCTGGTGACATTCTGCTCTCCGTGGTCTGGGCTTTACAAGGGTAGGAGTGTTCCACAGGCACAGGCAGCCAGCTGGGGAAGCATGAGCCTTCAGCTTGCTACAGGAAGAACTTCCAGGAAATGGTAGCCCAGGGGGCCTCTGCCTCCAATCACATTGTGTGGTCCAGCCACCATCTGAGACCTGTTCTTCCTGACCTCGTCCAAAGCCGTCCCGGGACATGCTCCTCCCTAACTCTGCAGCATAGTCTTTTATCATCTCCTAAGGGTCAGACTGTACATCTCATGGCAATCATTCCAGAACCACCTTAGGATTTTGCCAGACTGCCCACCTTGCATTATTTATCACTTGCTAGTAGTTTCCTTTGGATGCCCTGCCTTGAAAAAAAATAAGCGTATTTTAAAAAGAAACTTTTATCATGACCTTCCAAATTGCCAGGTAGAAAGCCAGTATCTCTAGCCCCAGATAAATGTAAAAAAGGAAGTACAGTGAAAGCCAAGATGTCAAACAAAACGAAATCCTAGCTGGGGATTGCAGCCTGCCAAATGATCTGATCCTGAGGCCCCCTCTTTGTGTTAAAAAAGGAAGTTTAGCAAGTCAGGGCTAAGAAGGTGTTAGATACTAGCACTTTCTCCTTAATGTCACCAGGAGGATGGAAGGAGAATTGAAGAGGAACAGGTTGGTCTCACTCTCTGGGATTCAGTGCTATGTGGGGCCACCGGTACCTGTCTTCCACTCTCGGAAACCCTCATTTAATCCTCTTATCTGCAAATCCCTCCCTCCTGCCAATTATGCCACTCTTCAGAATCAGAACCACCTGGGATAAAATTCTGCCCCTTTCTGGCTATGTGATCTCAGGCAGACTCTTGGAAACCTTTGGAACGTGCAGTGCTTTATGACGTGTGAGGTGGACTGAGGAGGGAAGGGAGGTGGTTACACGTAGTGAGTATGTGTGTGGCCTCCAAGTTCAGTTTGAGTATCTACTACTCGGCACTGCTTGGAAATGAGGCGAGGTGGGACAACGGTCTCTGTTATGGGGCTCCCTGGGACAAGGCACTGAGCTGAGCACTTCTCAGGCCCTCCTTCCCAGGAGGGCATGTACTAGGTTACAAACAAGGCAATTCATGTGCAGGAAGGTTACAGCACCTGCCCGGGGTCCCACAGTCAGTAGGTGACAGGCTCTGGATTGGAGTCCAGGTCTGAAAGCACCACATCTTTCCAGGATTTTAGAAGCTCCCTTGGGAAAAGGTGGTTTGGTAAAGAGGAGTGACCTGAACCCACTCAAGATGGCCTGACTTCTGGAAAACTTCACTGAGCTCAGCTGAGATACCCCCCACCCCCCAGATCAAAGCCTGTCTTTCCGACTCCCCAAATTGAGGGCCAGCCCAAGTCTGTCGTCACTGTCTGCTTGCTGCTTGTGTTTCTGAATTCCCAGCCACCACCCAGAGACAAGCAAGGCACGCCGAAGAGGGCTGGGTCATTTGAGGGGGGTCTTCAGAGCTCCTGGATGCACCCCTGCAGCACACAGCTGGCCAGGCCCAGGGGAGGAGCTCCAGAAATGCTCCGGGAATGAGTGAATGACCACTGGAGCTGGGAGGAGAGCTGTGTTTGGTGCCAGGGCAGATCTCTGAAAGAGACCCTGAGCCAAGCCAGAGCCAGTCAGTGATGAAGTGTGCAGCCTCCTCCCTGTCTGCCCAAGGTACTGAAAGACCACGCTGATCCCCCGCCCTGCTTTCCGGGGCTGGATACCGAAACACATCAGTTCTTGTTGTTCCCTGACCAGAACCACATTTTTTTAAAAAAAAGCTGAACAGTAAACTGAATTACCATTTAAAAAATGTATATGCATACCACCTAATTTATATGCATTAAAAACCCAAGAGGACAGACTCCAAGGTGTCAGCAGGGTTATTTCTAGGTAGTGGGATTAAGAGCTTTATAAGTTGTTATTTTTTTCCCCCTTGCTGCTTATCTATCTTTTCTACTTTTTCTCCCAATAAACACATGGTACTTTTGTAAAATGAGAAAAAAAAGGGGAGAAAAAGGCACCTCTGAGTCAGACTGCAATGAAACTAGACACACGTTTATCCTCTAGATGGTTTAGAAAATACTGAGCTGGCCACGGACTGAAATGAGGAAGGACAATGTGAACCGCGTCCATGCTCGGAGCAGCTCAGCCTTGGCCTGGCTCGGAAGGCTGTCTGGCTGTGATTTGTTCAAGGCAGGAAGCATTTTTTGTGCCTTGTCTTCTGCATAGGGGCTGCACCTGCTGGGCACACAGCACATGACGGGCCCTTACCTGAAAGTCCCAATAGCACCCTCTCCCTGGACAAGTTCAACCCCTGATGAAGAAGGCAGAGTCAACGATCTGATTTTTTTTTTAAAGTAACTGTGTGTCTGGTAAGAGGAGGAGGGGCAGACAATGTGTGGTATGCATCACCCCACAAACCGCTGTGTCCTTTCTGCCCACGGGGCCCAGGGCCCAAGCGGGTGGAGGGAAGGGGAGGTGGGGGAGGGGAAACAGCAGGGGGATGGGAGAATTCCACTTTCCCAGGAGATGGACCTCAGTGTGGCACCTACCTGGCCATGATGTAAGAGAACATGTATAGAAAGTTCTAGAATTCAGGCTATAGACTCGTGTTTTAGATGAATGGGCCCACCTCCTTCATGGAAGAAATGGTGACACAGAGGAAAGTAGAATTTCCCAAGGTGGTGCTTCAAGTAGTACAGCTAGGCTTGAAGCCCCAGATCTGCCTGAGGCTAAATTCTGTGTTTGCAGCCCCAGAGCCATGCTGCCTCCTAAGAATCATCAATACCATTCGCTGGGAACCTTCCCATGAGCACTCTCCTAGGGGTTTGACCTGAATGATCTTAACTACAGTTGACCCTTGAACGATGTAGGGCGGGGGCAGGGGCACTGACTCCCCACACGGTTGAAAATCCGCATGTAACTTTTGATTCCTTGAAAATTTAACTGACAGGAAGCCTTACTGATCACATAAAGTCGATGAACACATATTTTGTATGCTATCTGTATTATATACTTATTCTCACAATAAGGTAAGCTAGAGGGGCACCTGAGTGGCTCAGTCAGTTAAGCGTCTGTGTTCTGCTCAGATCCGGATTGCAGGGTCCTGGGATGGAGCCCCATGTCGGGCTCTCCGCTCAGCAGGGAGCCTGCTTCTCCCTCTCCCTCTGCCTACCACTCCCCCTGTTTGTGCTCTCTCTCTGTCAAATACATAAATCATTTTTTTAAAGATAAGCTAAAGAAAAAGCATTAAGAGATCCATAAAGAAAATACATTTGCTATACTGTATTTCTAGAAACAAATCTGTATGTAAGTGAATTTGTGCAGTTCAAGCCCATGTCATTCAAGGGCCACCTAGAGATGCACCCCCAATTTCAACCTTATTAGGGAAGTGTATTGCTGTGTCAGATGGGAAAATGGAGACTTGGGGAGGACAAGTCACTTGCTAGGCTCACGCAGAGGACGCCTACGAAGCAGAACTAGCTACCCCCCATCTGTCTGACACCAGCGTCTTGTTCTTAGCCACTGAGCTACATGGCCTCTTTGGGAAATAGAAAGAGCAGGGTTGAGGGATGAGGGAACCGACATTTTCCAAGCTCCTGAGACAAGCCTCATCAGAACCCCGTGGGGGAATGTTTCATCTTCCCACTTTTCCAATGAGGAAGCAAAGACTCAAGGGAATAAATGACTTGCCCAGGATCCTTTGCAGCCAGGATGTGGCAACAGGAGCTGGGTCCAGTTTGCCCGAAGCTTCCTTTCCACTGCCTCTCCCCTTCTTGAGAATGGGACGCCCCAGCACACACCCAGGGAGCTCATTGTTGGCACTGCTCTAGGTCAGGAGCTCACAGAGAATTTGGAAGAGTGTAGATACACAGGTTTAGGAGAGTAAGTACCTGGTAAATGCTGTTTTATTGGAACGCAGCCACACCTTTGTTTGCACACTGTCTATAGATGCTTTTGTGCTAAAATGGCAGAGTTGAGTCTCAGACTATATGGCAAAACTGAGAATATTTATGATCTGAAAAAAATAAATACAACTTAGAAAATTTTTTTTTAAATTTACTGTCTGGCTCTTTACAGAAAAGGCTTATTCACCCTTGTTCTAAGAAACTGGGGTGGGTCAACAGAAATTGGGCTACTAGAACTAGAGAGAGTTGAACAAATCTAAATCATTCTCCTTTGCATTGGATAGTGGGTGCGGTCAAGGCCAAGTGGATTGTCCATTCATTCAACCATTCACCCAACCACGCATGTGAGCCAACGCTCCCAGCTAGGTATGGGGATATCGAGTCTGGACAGCAAGGCGGACACACCCAGGTGCGATGTGCCAGCACTCAAACATGGACACGCATGTCAAGTGAGGGTCCTCTCCACTATTCCTGCCTGAATCCTCAGACCGCACCCCACCAGAGCCTTCCCAGGCGGTTCCCAGGCACTAGATGGTGGGACTAATGTTCATCCGAGTGAGGCAAATCCCAAATTGCTTTAGAATACCTTCCTTACAGATCACTGGCTCGCACAGGGCCACCATGGAGGAAATTACTGATCCTTTGCCGCCACACAATGGGTCACTGTCGCTGAATCAAAAGCCACAGGCATGACACACGTCTGTGTGTACCCACATGTACATATACAGTCTTGTTTCTATGGGAGCCAGTGCCTCTCTCCGCACGCATACATGAATACGTGTGTATACATGGGAGTGAGTCTGTGGGTGTGTGGGTGCACGGAGGTGGTACCTGCAGGCATGCACATTTATGTGTATCCGTGTATGTGTGTGGGGGGCATCTTTGCATTTATGTGCATGTCTGTGTCTATCGCTGGGTATGTTTCTGTGACTGGCATTGGGAGGGTCCTGCAGGGATGGCCGTGCCAACCTCAGAACTGGCCACAGCCTCTCTCACCTCTCAGAAAGCGCTCTGTGTCTGCATTTCCCTTGGCCTTTGACAGGCTCCAACAGAAACGTGGATTCTTGGTCTGAAAGACAGAAGTTCAGGTTGCCAGGGGCTGGGGGCTGATGAGGTTGGGGGTAGGGAGCGACTGTGGTCAAAGCTTCTACAGTTAGATGTGGGGATCATTGCACATTTTTGCAAATATACTAAAAACCACTCAGCTGTATGGATACACTCAATGAGCAAACTTTAGGAGATCTAGAAATAAAATCAGTAGTTTCAAAAAGAAAGAATATTAGAAGTTTACACAAAAATCCCCACTCGTTTCTTGCTGCTACATTGCCAGAGGTACGGAGGAGACCTGGTCTGGGGAAGAGGAAAAGCCCCTGATTTCACAGGCTTGTCCATAAGGGAAGGAACTTCCCCCCATTTCCACAACGCTCGCCTCTGCCGGCCTGACGGCAAAGAGCACTGTGCCTTTTGCACCCAAAGCTTTTTAGATAAAGCCAGAATGCCGAGGGGATCTAAGGCAGGCTGGATGGGCAGCACTGCTAGGGTGACCACTTGGGCAGAAATGAACTTGAGCTACCATTTCATTACCCCAACAGGGATGGAGACAGATGTAGAAACAGGGGAATGTGCTGGGAGTAAGCATTCCCTTTACGGGCAGCAACTGAAAAAGAGAATGGAGGGGCAGAGAACGAATCAGAGAGGTAATAGCACCCTGTGGCTAGGAGCTCAGAACGTGCGGGTGGGCAGAATGGAGTTCCAGGTCCAGTCTGGGTGCTCTTATCTTTTTTAAGATTGATATTTGTTTATTTATTTATTTGGGAGAGAGAGAGAGAGAGAAGGAGGAGGAGGAGAGAGGAAGAGGAAAAGAATCCCAGGCAGACTCTGCACTGAGCTCAGAGCCTGAAGCAGGGCTCGATCTCACGACCCTGAGATCATAACCTGAGCTGAAACCAAGAGTCGAACGCCTAACCGATTGAGCCACCCAGGCGCCCCTGGTCTTGGTGCTCTTAAGCTTTTAGGCAAGTCGCTTAAAATAAATGCAGACGGACAAGCCAGAATCTCCTTCACAGGTCTGGGGGGATTAAATTAGAGAACGTGCAGGGAAGAGACATGCCATGAGTTCTCCAAAGGCTGTTCCACATTGCCCCCTCCAAGTCCCATGGGAGACCACACTGCCCAAGCTCTTTGCAGCTAGGTAGCACCAGCTGAACACTTCTGGCCAATGAAAGGTGATCCCTGTCACTTCCTGGTAGGGATGTGGAGAAGCCCATCTATCATTTCTCTTTAGATGACAGGACAGAGCCTCGGACTGGAATATCCTGGATCCCTGAGTTACTGTATGGAAGTCAGCCCTCCGGAAGCACTGCCCAACCTACAGCACAGTCTATGTGAGTGAGAAGTAAACTTTCTGAGTAAGCCACAGAGATGTCAGGGTTATCTGTCACTGCTGCACGAGTCTATCCTCTCCTGACTAGAGCTCCCTGTTCATAGGTAACAGGCAGGAGGGGGAGGTTTACAGGTATGGGGATTAAATGAATCAGGGTTTCCCAGGACACAGGATAGGCACCACCAGCCCCAAATCACACTGAATCACATAATAACAGCATGAGTGAGGGCATAAGATGAGCATGAAAGAAACAACAGCAACATGAAAACAGGAGACTCTGGCCAGGGTCACACCTGCGCAGTAAACATCACCAGGGAAGCCAGTCTCTGTGATGGGAGCTGCGTTCTCCTTGGTGCTAAGAGAGCACGGTTCTCTTCTGAATGCCCACAGACACCTCCATTTGAACATAACTGGGCAGAAGAGTGGTTTCAAAGAAGCAGAGGCAAATGGGAATCTGTGCTCGGTGAGATTCAATTTCATGTTTTTGTTAATAGCTTTCTCCTGCTTCTCACAGATAGAAAGCAAGTCACCCCAGGGATGTGACCTCACCTCTCAATCATTTAAAAACAGCAAATAAATGTCCGGAGAGATTAAAAACACAGGTTCTGTGCCCTGAAAGGTTGCCGTGTGACAATGTTGCATCTTCATGGGAAAGATGAAAACTCCATGTAATCCTATTATAAATATTTCCATTAGTCACCAAGCCTCACCTTGGTAATCTGTTTCAATTCAAAGTCCTGTCATTCCCCAAAACCCAATTTAGAAGGTGCACGAACAAAATGTAAGTTTGTGCCAATTTCTCAGAGACGGGCAAAAATCGTCACTCCAGTTCATTTGGCGTTTTTTTTTTTTTTCCCCTTAAGCTCTTAACTCCGGGGCCCCAAGAGAATTCCTTCCCGACATTCGCTGGGTAATCTTGTCCACTCAGGCCTCCTTAAATCCCTAGCTTCTATCTACAAAGCTTCCAGGGCAGAGATGCAGAGATCTTAGCATGCAAGGGTCCAGTCATCTCAACATGCAAGGTGCATGCACTTTGGGATGCTCTGGGGAGGCCAGGGGGAGGGGATGTCCAGGCCTGGGGCTGGGATGTATACAAAGAGTTAGGACCAGCCCAACCACTGACTCTACACAGCACAGGGCCAGAGAGCCCAGATGCCAGGCCAGTCTCTATACCATCCTGTCCACCAGTGTGGAAGCTATCAATCACATCATTGCAAGCATGCTGCGAGCAGGGGGGTAGAGTCGGCCCCATCGTACAGTGAAGAAACAGAGGCTCAGGGTTTAACCCAAACCTGGAGCTGGTACGTGGTGATGCTGCCCCCTTCCCCAAGACCAGAGCCCAGACATTCTACTCTCATGTCTTTGTGAGTTTCATCAGCCCTCCACAGCCTCCTGCTTAAGCTGAGTTGTGTTTTTGTGGTTTACTGCCAGGTAACCCTGGACAAGGAACGAAACTTCCTGGAACCTGCTATAGACCGAATGCTTGTGTCCACCCCCAAATTCCAGCTGGTATTTGCAAGTGGGCCCTTTAGGAGGTGATTAGGTCATGAGAGGGGAGCCCTCATGAATGGGATCAATGTCTTTGATAAAAGAGACCCCAGAGAGCTCCCTTGTCCCTTCTACCATGTGAGGCGGCAGGGATAAGACAGTCATCTGTGAACCAAGAAGCAGGCTCTCACTAAACACTGAATCTGCCAGCAGTCTGATCTCAGACTTCCCAGCCTCCAAAGCCATGAGAAATAAATGCCTGTTTATAAGCCACTCATTCTATGGTATTGTGTTATAACAGCTCAAATGGATGAAGACTGAGCCTGATCTAGAAAAAGGTTGATGAACAATCACATTCACCTCCATGGTTGCCTCTAAGCATTCAGTAACACAAAGTAGCACTCAAGAGTCTGTTCAGCACCATGCTTGGCATGCACTAAGGCTCAATAACTATCTACTCGTATTATTATGATTACTCATCTCTGAAGGTCAAGATATCTTAGACTTTGGAACCCACCATACCCTCCCCCCTCCCAGTTGGCACCGTTTGCTCCAATCCAATGAACAACCGATACTCATCCAAATGTAGCATCTTCTTTCTCCTACCTTCTTGCCTTTGAGTCTACCAACCCCTCTACCAAGAGCGCCCTTCCCTCCATCCCCCACTTCTTCCAAAAGGTCTTACTCATCAGGAAATAGCCCATCTTCCCTCTCCGTGAGTTCTCGCCATACCCTGCCTACACCCGTGTTTCCACTCTTCCTAGCTGGTATAATGCTGAGTTTCTTGTCTGTGCTGGACGGACGAAAGAGAAAGAACACATACATTAATGACTAACAAAGCCATTTCTAAAGACTTTGACTGGGGACACAGGTTTAGAATGTTTATAAGTAGGAAGGAGCCTTCAAAGTTGACACACACGCCACCATATTGGGCCAACAAAACATCATCTCTATCAAAATTAGAAGCTAAATGTCAAGGCTCTCAGATGTGATTTCCTAAATTATTTCAATGAGGCAGCCCAGAAGAATTAGACTATGGATTTTATCGGTTCTCTAGATCATATGTTAACACTCTTTTTGGCAGCCTGAAAATGACATTTCTCTTCCCAGCCAAGATCTCCTCTTTTCCCACTTAGCAAACATTGGTAATTTTTTTTTCTTTTTTAATCCTGAGTTGTCCGTTTCCAGTTGCAGTTTCTAACCCTGCTTGGTGCATGAGCACGAGGGCCTGCCTCGCTTCAGAGATACCATCCTCCCGGTGTCAGAACGGCCCCATGTTGTCCACAAGCCTGACTGTCACCACCCAGGGCAGCTCTGAAAACCACACGGGAGAGGGGAGAAGAGAGCCCAGTGTGGGAGGATTTCTAGGCGAAAAGTAGACAAGCAGACCTCAGATTGTCTCCTGCAAAGAGGAGCATCTGGGTAGAGGCCCAGAGTGCGAGGGCTTCAGAGTGAACGGATGGGCTCGGGTGCTTCGCGGTCGAGTAACAGAGGCACAGGACTTTGCCTCTCCAAGCCTCGCTTCCTCATCTGCAAAATAAGGTGACGGTACCATCCCGTGAATTGTCGAAGAAATGCCCAGATGTGAACCCTGCCCCTACCTCCACCGGTTGCTTTATCTTTCTGAGCCCCCGTTTATTTCATCCATAAGCTGGATTTAATGAACCAAATTCACTGTTCTGAAAATTAAACAATTCATCTAAAGAGCTTACTGCTGTGCCTGGCACGTGGAGAGTACCAACAAAAATACTGCTCTTCCTTACATGGATTAAAAACAATTAACAGTGTGTTCATTTCCTCTCTCCCTTTAAGTAACCACCCAAAGCATGAATTCATACAACAGATAGGTGACAGTCTCCTGGGACCCAGGCTGAGGGCTAGACTCTGGGGTTGGTCACACGGCTCAAAGAGACAATCCAGGACCTCCGGGGACTTCTGGTGTAGTGGAGGAGGCAGGTGTGACAAGACCCTCATCTGGTTCAGGCCACACAGGGGAGGGTGGGCACAGAGGAGGGAGCAGAGCCTGCTGCATAGGGGAAGGGGCAGCTGTGGAGGAGGGTTTCCAGCAGCAGTGCAGAGAAGGCAAAAGGGGAGACTATCAGCCATCATTCAGACATCATCCCAATATCATCGGGGTGATGGGGCCCAAGAGTCCTCCCACTGCTGTCAGGAAGTTCTAAGAGCCCTTCTTGGTTGATGAACCCCAACGGTCTCTCACTGACCTTCCTCCTTCTTTCCCTCCAACCTGCTCTGCACACAGCAGGGGAATGAGCTTTGTGACTCAAAAGGGAGATCATGTTATGCACCCCATCCATCACCCTACTAAAAATCCTTTTAGAAGGGCACCTGGGTGGCTGAGTTGGTTAACTCAGGGATCGATGCAGGGATCGAGCCCTGCATCGGGCACCCTTCTCCACGGGGTGTCTGCTTCTCCCTCTCCCTCTGCCTTCCCGCCCCCCTGCTCATGCTCACTCTCTCAAATAAATAAATAAAATCTTAAAGAAAAAAATCCTTCTAGAGTCCTCCATAGCAGAATGATGAAACCTTGTCTCATGTGACAAGGCTCCTCCTATCTACCGCCACTCTGGCCTCTTCACGTGACCCTCGTCCTTTGTAACCACCTGAAGGGAGCCCGAGACTGCTGCTGGGGGCCGTGAGGCGGTTACTCCTCTTACGTACTTCTGGAGCCCAAATGGGCAATCGCCTTCATACAGTAATCACCTGAGTGACAGGTAAGGCAGGACCAGGGCAGTGCCTAAATCCGGGGGAAAGTAACGGCCGGCATCCCATCTGGGTGACTCGGGGAATGGCCATCTCTTCTAAAGGAAGGGGTAAGACAAACAGACAAGTGGGCAAAGTCTCAGCCAGGGCTAAGTTCCCAAGTCACATCACACCATGTCAGAGCCGAGAGACATTCACTGTGGTGGAACAGCCAAAACCCAGCATCCCCTAAGAGATACGTGGGCTACCTGGAAGCTAATATTCATTCCCTCACTCATTCACTCCTTCATGTGTTTATTGAGCACCTACTATGGTGTCAGTGACTGTTTTAGGTAATAGGTTAAAAAGCAATGCCTCTGCCCTTGTGGAACTTACATTTAGCACAAGAAGAAATATAAAAACAAACAAATGAATGAGGAATATATTCATGAGAACAACAGTAGCAACGGTTAACACTCAGCTATGCCCTCAAAAACCCCATCAAAGAGGAGAATTTCAGACCAATATCCCTGATGAATATGGATTCCAAAATTCTCAACAAAATCCTAGCTAATAGGATCCAACAATACATTAAAAGGATTATCCACCACGACCAAGTGGGATTTATCCCCAGGATGCAAGAGTGGTTCAACATTCACAAATCAATCAGTGGGATAGAACACATTAGTAAGAGGAGAGAGAAGAACCATATGGTCCTCTCAATTGATGCAGAAAAAGCATTTGGCAAAATACAGCAACTTCTCCTGGTTAAAACTCTTCAGAATATAGGGGCACCTGGGTGGCTCAGTCGGTTAAGCGTCTGCCTTTGGCTCAGGTCATGATCCTGGAGTCCTGGGATCGAGCTCCACATAGGGCTCCCTGCTGAGCAGGGAGCCTGCTTCTCCCTCTCCCTCTGCTGCTCCTCCTGCTTGTACTCTCTCTTTCTCAAATAAATAAAATCTTTAAAAAAAAAAAAACCTCTTCAGAATATAGAGGGAACATTCCTCAAGTTCATAAAATCCATCTATGAAAAACCCACAGCGAATATCATCCTCAATGGGGAAAAGCTGAGAGCCTTTCCCTTAAGATCAGGAACACGTCAAGGATGCCCACTCTCGCCACTATTGTTCAACATAGAACTAGAATTCCTAGCAACAGCAATCAGAGAACAAAAAGAAATAAAAAGTATTCAAATTGGCAAAGAAGAAGTCAAACTCTCTCTCTTCGCAGATGACATGATACTTTATGTGGAAAATCCAAAAGACTCGACCCCCAAATTACTAGAACGCATAACAATTCAGTAATGTGGCAGCATACAAAATCAATGCACAGAAATCAGTTGCTTTCTTATACACTAACAATGCAACTGTAGAAAGAGAAATTAGAGAAATGATTCCATTTACCAAAAACCATAAGATACCTCAGAATAAACCTAACCAAAGAGGTAAAGGATCTATACTCTAGGAACTACAGAACACTCATGAAAGAAATTAAGAAGACACAAAAAGATGGAAAAACATTCTATGCTCATGGATCAGAAGAACAAACTTTGTTAAAATGTCTCTGCTACCCAGAGCAATCTATACCTTCAACGCCATCCCAATGACTTTTTTAAAGTGCTAGAACAAACAATCCTAAAATTTGTATGGAATCAGAAAAGACCCCGAATCGCCAAGGAAATGTTGAAAAAGGAAAATAAAGCTGGGGCATCATGTTGCCTGATTTCAAGCTATATTACAAAGAGTGATCACCAAGACAGCATGATACTGGCACTAAAACATATAGACCAATGGAACAGAATAGAGAGCCCAGATATGGACCCTCAACTCTATGGTCAAATAATCTTCAAGAAAGCAGGAAAAAATACACAATGGAAAAAAGACAGCCTCTTCAATAAATGGTGCTGGGAAAACTGGACAGCTACATACAGAAGAATGAAACTTGACCATTTGCTAACACCATACACAAAGATAAACTCAAAATGGGAAAGAACTCAATATGAGACAGGAATCCATCAAAATCCTAGAGGAGAACATAGGCAGTAACCTCTTTGACATCGGCCACAGCAAATTCTTTCAAGAGTCATCTCCAAAGGCTAGTGAAACAAAAGTAAAAATGACCTTTGGGACTTCATCAAGATAAAAAGCTTCTGCACAGCAAAGGGAACAGTCAACAAACAAAGAGACAACCCACAGAATGGGAGAAGATATTTGCAAACGACACTACAGATAAAGGGCTGGTATCCAAGATCTCTAAAGAACTTCTCAAACTCAACACCCAAAAAACAAATAATCAATCAAAAAATGGGCAGAAGACATGAACAGACACTTCTTCAAAAAAGACATACAGATGGCTAGCAGACACATGAAAAAATGTTCATCATCATTAGCCATCAGGGAAATTCAAATCAAAACCACATTGAGATACCACCTTACACCAGTTAGAATGGCAAAAGTTGACAAGGCAAGAAACAACAAATGTCGGAGAGGTTGTGGAGAAAGGGGAACCCTCTTACACTGTTGGTAGGAATGCAAGTTGGTACGGCCACTGTGGAAAATAGTGTGGAGGTTCCTCAAAAAATTAAAAATAGAGCTACCCTATGACCCAGCAATTGCACTACTGGGTATTTACCCCAGAGATACAGATGTAGTGAAAAGAAGGGCCCTATGCACCCCAATGTTCTTAGCAGCAATGTCCACAGTAGCCAAACTGTGGAAAGAGCCGAGATGCCCTTCAACAGATGAATGGATAAAGAAGATGTGGTCCGTGTATACAATGGACTATTACTCAGCCATCAGAAAGGATGAATACCCAACTTTTACATCACCATGGATGGGACTGGAGGAGATTATGCTAAGTGAAATAAGTCAAGCAGAGAAAGTCAATTATCATATGGTTTCACTTATTTGTGGAACGTAAGGAACAGCACGGAGGACATTAGGAGAAGGAAGGGAAGAATGAAGGGGGGGAAATTAGAGGGAGAGATGAACCATGAGAGACTATGGACTCCGAGAAACAAACTGAGGGTTTCAGAGGGGAGGGGGTTTGGGGGATGGATGATCCCGGTGATGGGTATTAAGGAGGGTATGTACTGCATGGAGCACTGGGTGTTATACGAAAAAAATGTATCATGGATCACTACATCAAAAACTAATGATGTATTGTATGGTTACTAACATAACATAATAAAATAAAATAAAATAAAAAACACTTAGCTATGTCTTGTGCTAGTCTAAGCATCTGAATATTGTGCATACTTTAATTCCCAACCACCACCTGATCAGGAGGGTACTAGGTTGTCCTCATTGTACAGAGGAAGAAAGTAGGGGCACAGAGAGGGGAAGTAACTTGCCCAAGGATGCAAAGCGAAGTGGTAGAGAGAAGTTTTGGGGTCTGTGCAATCCCCAAGAAAAACAGTAGGGCTGAACCCATCACTGCCTTTCACAAGCACTCCCCATGTGCACTGTTCTAGACCCTCCACATAAGCCTGTGTATTCTCATCAGCCCCATTTTACAGGGAGGAAACGTAGGCTCAGAGAAGGGAAGGGACTGCCTGAGCACAGTCGGCATTAAGTCAGGGGGCCTGGATTAGAAGCCAGGTCTAGATTCTCTTGAAAAGACAAGCTGTGAGAATGGTCCCTTTGCTTCGGCAGAACCTCAACGAGCCCAGACACATGTCTAACCATCCTGGGTAAGACCACCATGGTCCTTACCTGCCTCCTCCCCAACTCACAGTGCAGAGGCTTGGAGCCTAGCTGTGGCCTCAACTCCCAGCCTTCCTGCCTCCTTGCTGGATGGCACTTACCTTGGGTCTTTAATCTGTAAAATAGGGATAACAGTTGTACCTTCTTCAGGAGGAGAGCTATAAGATGACACCCAAATCATTCAAGTAAGGGCTTTAACAGGAGCCCTGGTGCCTAGTAAGTACCCAATAAATTGTAATTCCCTTTACTGTTGCTATTCCCAGTCTTCTGGTAAGAACTGTTCCTATGTATCAACACAGCTTTGGCTGCTCTTTGGAAACTGAATTTTGTCTTTGAACTTTGTCCCAGGGAACCCCAAAAGCCACTTGCAGCTGAGATTTTATTGGCCAACCCCTAAGAGGTAACAACAGTGATGTCAGATACCAATTGTCAAGCCCAGTGTCACATTTATTCTTCTCAAGGACTCTGATAACTAAGACATAATCTGCCCCTTTTAGAGAACAGAGCAGCCAGGAGGTTAAGACTCCTGGGTCCCTGTCACAAGGTTCTTGCTGTCTGGGGACTGGTGTGGGGAGAAATCTGACATGGCTCATCTGGGAACCGTATAGTGGTTCCTAATCCTGGTTCCAGGATAGAATTACGGGGAGAGCTTAAATGAAAGGACACCCAGGCCCCACCCCAGAACATCTGGATCAGGACCTTTTTGGGGGTGGAGTCCCAACATCATTCATTAAAAATTAAATTTAAAAAAGCTCCCTAGGGATGCCTGGGTGGCTCAGCCAGTTAAGCATCTGCCCTCGGCTCAGGTCATGATCTCGGGGTCCTGGAATTGAGCCCTGTATTGGGCTCCCCTCTTAGCAGGAGTCTGCTTCTCCTTCTCTCTCTGCCCCTCTCCACCCCTCCCTGCTTGTGCCCTCTGCTCTCTCTCTCAAATAAATAAATACAATCTTTAAAAAAAAAATAAAATCTTCCTAGATAATCTTAATGTTAAACCAAAGTTCAGAACTACCAGAAAAACTGAAACCACTCATTTTGACTCAATAAAGGACAAACCCCCGAAAGCCTCTCATTTTTATTAGCTTCCATCCAAAAAATGATCTGCCCCCTCACATCTGTTCTGAATTTTTTTGTTTACAAAACAGTTTATTATTTTTTAAAGATTTTATTTACTTATCTGAGAACGAGAGAGAGAGCATGAGCAGGGGGGAGAGGCAGAGGGAGAGGGAGAATGGAGGAAGAAAGTTTCATTCTTCTGTATGTAGCTGTCCAGTTTTCCCAGCACCCCACCCGATGTGGGGCCCGATTCTAGGACCCTGGGATCATGATCTGAGTCAAAGGCAGATGCTTAAGCAACTGAGCCACCCAGGCACCCAAAAACACTGTCGGGTTTTATCTAGTGCTTGAAACATCTCTGTGGGATAGGAATCAGCGAGCCCATCCTACAGATGTGGAAGCGGAGGATGTGGTACTATCCAGTACCCAGAC
Source organism: Callorhinus ursinus (assembly GCF_003265705.2). Classification (NCBI taxonomy): domain Eukaryota; kingdom Metazoa; phylum Chordata; class Mammalia; order Carnivora; family Otariidae; genus Callorhinus; species Callorhinus ursinus. Next base: position 4,617,630 of record NW_027397103.1, on the reverse strand, counting down.
AGGAAGGCAGGTGTCCCAACTTCAAGTCCAAGAGGATGTCCTTAAATGAAAGGACCAGAGATCTTTAAGACATTTAAAGAAAGCCATGGCCGTCCATCTTACACAGAGGAAGGAGCTCAAGGGACCTGGTTTTGACACCTGATCAACAAAGATATTTAAGGCTTTCACTGAAATACTGAAATGCAACAGAGCCAATTGTTGAATTCGGGCTGGATGGGGCAGGGAAGGGGAGAAGATGTGTTCCTTAGAGAAAGGCCACTTAGAGATGAAGTCAAGGTTTCTGGAATTGCAAGGCAGGCACCATTAAGGCCAGCAGGTGTCCATCTGTCCCCAGCAGCTCCATCTGCCTGCAGACAGTGACTATGCTGAGGTTCTTACTCTGGTTGGTTTTCTTTTCTTTTCTTTAAATATTTTATTTATTTATTTGACAGAGAGAGAGAGATAGAGAGAGCAGGAACACAAGCAGGGGGAGTGGGAGAGGGAGAAGCAGGCTTCCTGCTGAGCAGGGAGCCCGATGTGGGACTCGATCCCAGAACCCTGGGATCATAACCTGAGCCGAAGGCAGACGCTTAACGACTGAGCCACCCAGGCGCGCTCTGGTTGGTTTTCTTGAGTGGGTTAAATCTACCCCCTGTGATCTTGTTTGAATGCTGATTTGCTTACAAACTCTTTCTCTATAAATAATGAATAAGTAAACTCCAGCCTGCCACTGATAAATTATTACAAGTTGGGAGTTAATGGGGTGTAAAGTAGGCAGAGAATGGCCCTGCCCTTGGTCCCCCTCCCCACCTCCAGCCTTTGGAAAATGTGCTAAGCCACTTTGGAGCCTACTAAGTCAGCATCTTCTCTCCCACCCCCACCCCCACCAAGACCACTCTCTCTTCCTCCATGTTCTTCCAGGGACCCAACTTCCATGCTCACCAGCATGGAATTCCATGAAACTGAGAACAAGGAAGGCATGGAAACAGGAGGCAGAGATGGTTCTGAGTCTTTCAGCTTGGCTGCCTGGTTTTTTGTTTGGATGGTCTGTTTTCTTTTCATATCTGGGAATGTGCCACCCACAGTTCATTTCCATGGGCATGCGGTCTGCTGCAATTCCCGTCTATGGATGTTTCCCCACCCTACTCTGTCATCTTGCTTTGCTCCGAGGAGCTAGCTTTAATTACAACACACTGTCTGACTCCATCGGGTCTCAGAGGGAAAGCTCCAAGCACTCATTCCCAGCACCTACCAGTGCCTAATGGGCTCTCAACAACGATTTGCTGAATGGCTGGATGGCTAGATCATTACATGAGTGGGTGGACAGGCACATGAATAGATAGGTGGGAGGTGGGACGATGAGTTGGTAGGAAGAGGGGTACTTCAGCAGGTGGATGTTGGATGGATGGATGGATGGATGGGGAAGACCAGGTGAATGCTGGATGGGTAGAGGGAAGGAAGGGTGGCAGATGTTGAATGGGTACATCTGTAAAGTGGGGTGGGGGTATGATATGGGTGGATGAATTGATTAGAAGATGGATGGATGGATGGATGGATAGATGGATAGATGGATGGATGGATGGATGGATGGATGAATCGATGAGAAGATGGATGGATGGATAGATGGATGGATGGATGAATTGATGAGAATATGGATGGATGGATGGATGGATGGATGGATGGATGAATCAACGAGAAGATGGATGGATGGATAGATGGATGGATGGATGAATTGATGAGAAGATGGAGGGATGGATGGATGGATGGATGGATAGATGGGTGGATGAGTGGTCATTCACTCCTAAGGGTTCATCTTAGGTGAACCAGCCCCAGTCAAGGAGGTAAATGACCCAGATAAAGATGAAGTAGGTAATGAATGAATCATTCCACAAACAAGCAAACTGACAGCCGAAAAGGTTAAAAGTTTGTCTAAGGTCACAGCAGAAGTAGTACTTAAACTCTTGGTTCCTTTCTTTCCATGCCTTTTCCTTGCCAAATTCAGCACATGATGGAAGGCCCATCCCTCCAGATGCCATGTCAACAGCATCCCTTTCCCACCTCTATATTCTGTAGCTGGGTCAGTGAGATAAGCCCCAGGGGTGTCCCAGCACCAAGGCTGAAAGCTGGAGAGGAAGAGGGGGTGGGGCAGGGAAGCCAGAGAGGCCGAGTTCCTGCAGAAGGAAGGGCTGCAAGGCCAGCTGAGCCCAAGAAATAGCGGTTTATTAACAAGACAGAATAATAATCCATTGGGCTAAGGCATAGCATCTCTGGTTCTGAGAGCCTGTCAAAGGCAGCCCTTGTTGCTCAGAAAGAGATCAGACCCAGATGACGGACATGCCGGGACACGCCTCAGTGGTCTACAAACACTCCAAACAAGTCCACCGAGAATCCTTGATCTGTGCCTCAGAAGTCCCAAAAGGCTGCGCTAATAACTGCCTTGGAAGGACTGGGCCTCAGCTGGGGAAAGTCTGAAGATGGCTGGGACCCTTTCCTCGCCTTTGAAGATATTTGGTCTGTTCCCTGCTCAGCGCTCCTTTGGGTCTTTTGAACACCTAGAAGAAACGGAATCCGCTTTTGAAGGGGACTCGGAGACAAGTCTTTTGATTAAAGACAAGAACAACTTCTCAGCCCCAAGACTCTCTGTTTCTATCAAAAGGAGATGACAGCTGGGGACAGGTGGCCCTGCTTCTCATCTGTCAGTCACGGTAGAGGGACGGTCACTGCCCGGGAGACCAAACAAGGGAGCCCCAAGAAAGGGAAGCTGATTGCCCCTCCCCTCAGATGCAGTCCTAACTTTATACTTGGCTCACTGCCACCTGCCAGCTCAATAAGAAAATTCTCCTCACCCATACAGTGCTTATGTATACCTGCTTTGACAACAGCAGACAGAAGTTCCGATCCCAGCTCCACCAGTACAAAAGTACCAACCTCACCTGGTAGCTGGGAAAACTCATAGTGCTTAGAACACCAGACATGTGGTCAATGCTTTGTAAACTGGTATGATTATATGATTTTTAAAATTATTCCACATTTCTCTAGTCCTGGTCATTCTGCACTGAGTTTTCAGTCTTGCCATTCCCATTTGCTCCTCCTAGCCACTCAGGGAGACATGCACAATTATCCCCACTTTATAGATGAAAACACAGAGGCTCAGAGAGGGGAAGTGATTTGTCCAAGGTCACACACCCAGCACATTGACAAAACTAGGACTCCTAACTCCATGTCCAAAGTTCTTCCTTTTGCAGCATAGGACAAGAGTTGTATTTGCATCCCCTCCCCTGGGTACCCCCGATGCAAGGCTACTAGTAGATAATCACTGCAACAAGGAGACTTGCCAATACTTACATAGCACTTGATGTTGATTGCCTTAAACATGAAACTATCAGCTGTTTTACCAGCAAAAATGGGTTTATCTGAGAAGAGCAGAGAATTGCAACCCAGGATAAGCCAGCTACGGCAAAGCCATAGGGAAATGCAACAAACAAAAGAGAACATTATTTTATGGTGAAGAAAGAGGAAGCTGGGAGGGGTTGTTCTGAAAGGAAAGTCCACAGGAGAGAAGCAAGAGTTCAGGGTGAGGAGTTTCTCATCGGCTGAGTTCCAGGGGTAGCTGATTCTGGTAGGAGATGCAATGTACATCTTTCCCTGCTGGGGCCTGGAATTGAAGATTCTTTCCCATGGAGATTCTTCTGTTAGGGCTCTGTAATTGACAATTCTTCCTGCCATTGACATTGAGCAATACAGCTCCCCCTTGCAGCCTACCCTGCTAGCATCCTGAGTCCACTCTAGTGAGCCTCTCCTTTATCAATTTCCACAATGCGTAACAGACTCAGTGCCTTATGTGTAGAAACCCACATCATCCTCAACAATCCCACAAGGTAAGGGATATTATTATCTCCATCGTACAGATACAGAAACTGAGGCTCAGAAAGGCTAATTACCAGTACAAATGCAAAACTTACATTGACAAACCTGTATGAAAGTCTAATTACTCAGATCCAGGCAACTAGTAAACCAACAGTTTTCTGGAGCTTATTTTGGTGACCATCAGCTTGTATTTTTCCGATGACCCACAAGGCCAGGCACTGGGAGATACACACACAGAAGCTTGACTTTGACATACAAGACCTTTTTTTTTCTGTTTTTAAATTTCTATGTGGGGAAAATTCCCATACATTTTACTCCATACCCAAGGATGAGAGAAGTGATCAGACCATGACAGTGATCTATGAAACTCATCCAGAGAGCCTTGGAGAACAGCTACAAAGAATATTTGAACAAAAAAAATTAATTCAGTTCTTAAGATGACACAGTACAGCCTGTTGGGGTTAAGGCTCAAGCTCTGGGACCAGAGAGGTCAGTGGTATAGCCTGACTCAGCCTCACACTAGCTGTATGTCTTTGGATGAGACCCCTCATCTCCCTAAGTCCCAGTTTCCTCATCTGTAAAATGGGGACAACAATTAAATGGAGCAATAGCTCTAAAGTCCTTAGCACAGAGCTCTGCTTGCAGTAGAAGCCCAACAAACAAGTTCCCCTTATAATATTGAGTGTGCCATTTCACAGCAAAGGTCTCTTTTATATTAACAAGGAGTCAACCAAGGGCGCCTGGGTGGCTCAATCAGTTAAGTGTCTGCCTTTGGCTCAGGTCGTGATCCCAAGGTCCTGGGATCGAGCCCCACATCAGGCTCCCTGCTCAATGAGGAGCCTGCTTCTCCCTCTCCTGCTCCCCCTGCTTGTGCCCTCTTTCTCTCTCTCTGTCAAATAAGTAAATAAAATCTTAACCCCCCCCCCCCCCACACACCCAACAACGCCTCTATGTTAAGCC